>NW_012267261.1:12227057-12338767 GCF_000151885.1 Dipodomys ordii
CACTTGCCTTGAGCTTCAGAGCTCAGGGACAGTGCCCAGGCCCAGAGTTAAAGCCCCATGATATGAAAGAAGAAAGAAAGAAAGAAAGAAAGAAAGAAAGAAAGAAAGAAAGAAAGAAAGAAAGAAAGAAAGAAAGAAAGAAAGAAAGAAAGAAAGAAAGAAGGAAAGAAAGAAAGAAGGAAAGAAAGAAAGAAGGAAAGAAAGAAAGAAGAAAGAGAGAGAAAGAGAGAGAGAAAGAGAAAAAGAGAGAGAAGCCGGGCGTTGGTGGCTCATGCCTGTAATCCTAGCTACTCAGGAGGCTGAGATCTGAGGATCGCGGTTCAAAGCTAGCCTGGGCAGGAGAGACCTTGAGACTCCTATCTCCAATAAACCACCAGAAAACCAGAAGTGGCGCTGTAGCTCAAGTGGTAGAGTGCTCTCCTTGAGCTGAAGAGCTGAGGGACAGCGTCCAGGCCCAGAGTTCAAGCCCCACGACCGACAAAAAAAAAAGAGAGAGAGAGAGAAAGAGGAGAGAGTGAAAGAGAGAAAGGGAGGAAAGAAGGAAGGAAGGAAGGAAGGAAGGAAGGAAGGAAGGAAGGAAGGAAGGAAGGAAGGAAAGTAGTAACTGCCAGACCTCATGCTAGCCTTATATATCTTTTAGGCAAAGGATTAGAATAGTACATTTTTCTGGGATGACCCAAACCTACACTTGAAGATTTGATGTATTCAATTCTATGACCAAAAGGGGGTATTTTCTTAGGTGTCAATGACTCACACCTGTAATCCTAGCTACTCAGGAGGCTCAGATCTGAGGATCGAGATTTGAAGTCATCCCCCAGCAGAAAAGTCTCCGTGAGACTCTTATCTCCAATAAACTATTTTTTTAAAAAAAGCCTGAACTGAAGCTGTGGCTCATGTGGTACAGTGCTCGCCTTGATCACAAAGGGGATCAGGTACAGCATACAGGCCCTGAGTTCAAGCCCCAGTACCAGCAGAAAAAGGGGAGGGTATTTTCCTTAGGAAATTAAAGTTTTATGCCAGTTAAATGGAGTTAACATTCTGTAAGAGTTTAATGTTAACTTAAAAGTTTAATGTTAGCCTCTTGAAATGTGAATTTATACAAGGGATAAATTGCACAACATTATCTGTTAAGTGTACAGTGTTTAAAAAGTGTTAACAATTTGTATAGTTTTTAGGATATTGCTTGTGTCTACAGACAGACTGTAAGTTCCATTTATATAATAAAGTATGCTTCTCACTAATTTATTCTCAGTGGATAACATAATGCCTGACTGTAGAAACTAGAAATTTGTTGAGTAGTTGAGTAAATGACTAAATAATATGAAAACATGATGATACCACCCTGGAAGCTGAGAACATTGACTTTGCAGTTGTAGCACTGGATTCTTTTTCAGCTCACACTATCTATTCTGTTGTTCATTATTTTCAAGAAATACTTAATAGTCTGAACCTTCAACTCTGTATTACTTACAGTTGGGGTATAAGAGAATTTGGGGTCCACATAAAAACCAGAAATATAAAATGAGGTATATGTAAGATTCAGGTATATTTGAATATACCTACATCAATATTCTTACCTTTTTTTAAAAAAAGTGTTATTGTAAAGGTGATATATACAGGGGTTACAATTAAGTCAGGTAATGAGTATATTTCTTTTTGAACAGTGTCACTCCTTCCTCAGTTTCTCCCAGTTTTCTGCTTCCCTCCCCCACCAAATTGTACAGCTCATTTACAACTTAGTGTCTAGTGAGTATTAACTGTTAAATTGGTTCACCTTTTGTCCCACCAATTTTGTGCTTAACAGATTTAACAAAGGATAAGATTCCTTCAATAGATATTATAAAGGAATAAAATATTTTTAACTATTTCATAGGGCAATTTCATTATTCTCTCTTCTCTCCCTTTCTATGTCTCACTTGATTGAATCCAGGGTCTTTCACATGCTAGGTAAATGCCTTACAATTGGCTATATTTGCAGCAGGGCAATGCTTCTCCAGTTGCTTGGAGACTAAAAGCATTAACATCAGTTGGGACTTTGCTAGAAATGTTAACAAAAATCTTACACACTAGCCCAGATCTAATGATTAGAATCTTTGGCACCCCACAGTCTGTGTTTAAATACTCTTCACTTGATGCTAATGCAGGCTTTAGTTACAAATAACACAAGAGGAAAAATTGAAATGGAAGTAGAAAGGCAAGTAACATTATACAGAAGTAGTCAAAACTTTCCTGCTTTGAAGCAATCTACTTGATTACATGCCAAGTCCTTTGAGGGCTACATGCATGATGGAGGGACTGACTCTGATCATGATATGCATGTATATGGTCATGTCATAAATGAAACTCCCTTCTACAACTAATTAATGCTAAGAAAAAATGTGGGAAAATACTTAAGAATTACTGGTCCAGAAAAATGTTCTACATGTATAGTTTCCACATCCCACCAAATCATCTCTAGTTTCTGTATAATATTACTCAAATTTATTTGACACTAATTAAGCATGCCTAATATAGTTGCAAAGTTGTCTATTTAAAAGCATTATATTGGAAGGATTGGGATTGGGATTGGGATTGGGATAGGGAGGGGGGAGGCTGAGAGGGGATGTGAAGGGTAAACAAAGGAGGAGGCAGCAATGCTTGGTAAGAAATGTATGCATTATCCTGCCCATGTAATTGTAACCCCTCTGTACAGTATGTTCACAAATAAAATAAAATAAAAATTTTTAAAAGCATTATATTCATACTTCTGATCTTAATTTTATTTGGGGGCAAGAATTGCTTAGGATAAGTTGCTTAAAAGTTAAGTTTCAGAAAACCAAAACTACTAAGACATCTAAAATCATGCATATTGTATTACAATAATTAAAATAAAGTAATAGTATGATACAGTGAACTACCAGAAGCTTATAAAATACCTGAAGTGGGAGACTTGCAACGCTCAAGTTCCAGGGGGACTGGACTGTCATTCAGCTCAGTTAAACCTAAAAATACAATAACAAAATGAATGAGAGGCAAAGGGACAAGAAGAGATAAATCTTTCTAGTACTTACTAATTCCTTTTTCTTAATTTCTTCAAGTTTAAAAAGTCTCTTGTAACTGTGAATAACTTTTTCATGCCTATACTATGTGACTTATTCCCAAAACTTGTTTAAATAAGTGATATAGGGAAAAACCAGAAGCAACAACTAACTGATAGAGGATAATTAAACAGGAGTGGTGGAAGGGTAAAATTTATTATTTTCACATGAACTATCTATTTTAACAATAGATACAATTCAAAAAATATGTTTATAAAAGACAAAATCTTAAAGAGAAAAAGGTTTTTTAAAAAAATTTTATAGTCCAATTTAAATTTAAATTTAATTTATATTATGTATTAATCAATCTGTCAAATAATATTCAACTGTTACAAATCACTATAGCCCTTTTATGTGTAACATTTTATAAATTTCAATCCTCTTGCTTTCTAGATAAATATATTGGTAAGTTCAACAGATTCATTTATCTGTAATTCTCATTATCGGAAACTCTTCATTCCAATGATACTTGTAAAGTATCCTTCTTCATAGTTTTCTATACTTGAAGTCTCATATACTTTTTCTTTTGTAAATAAATATTTAGTTGGCACTTAAATACATGTCTCCATTCCCAGAAAACATTAGGGGTTGTTGTGAATGAACTAAAACTATCTTTGTTTAATCTTTTTTGCTAATAAATTTTCTTTAGGTACAAAAACAATCATAGAATTGTGGTGCAGCAAAGATCCACTATGATATATTAGAAAAATCCCAATATATTATAGGTGAGAAATAAGTACAAAACCAAGCCAATGACAGTTTAAGTAAAACCCAGGATTCATAGTAAATTCACATGTTACTATGTCCTGAGAAATGTGCCATCAGTTGATTTTGTTATTGCATGAATAAAATGGAGTATGTTGGCCCAAATCTAGATGGAACAGCTTTACCCAAGTTGTATAGGCTATTGCTCCTCAGCTACACTTATACAGCATGTTTACTATATACCACAGGGAATTTTGACACAGTGGTAAATGTTTGGGTTTCTAAGTATATGTAAACAGAGAGAAGATCAGTAAAGGTATGAGATGTTAGGAATTTTTCAGCTCTATTATAACCTGTGAGATTATCACTATATATGTGATATATTATTCATACAGCATGACTATTACATACTATATTATTTCATTCATAGAGCTCTGAGTGCCAACTTCAGATCATGTAACCTACTCTATTTCATTTAGTTTGAGAACTATCAATGCTCATCTCATATTTAAATTTTAACTTGTAATTATGACTTACAATTTTCACTGATATAATTATTCCTATTAATCTAGAAGTACACATTCATCAACTCAAAACTATTGCAAACATGCTCTTTACCCAAGAGATACAAATCAAACAGAAAAGGTTTATAACTAAATAAGCAACAAGTATTCATCTATAGAGTCACGCAAATATAGTGTACTCAGTACTAAGACTATAGGCATTACCCCCCGGGGCCCTTCTCATATTTTTTTAATTTGTGTACTATTTTCTGAATTTGTTTTCCCTTATTCTTTCTCAATTCTACTGATTCTTGCTCAACATAGCCATAGTAATAGTAAAACAACTTCCATGTGTCAACATACATGTGTCCTAACTTTAAATATTTTAAGTAATCATTACTCAGTTTTATATTTATTCAGAACAATCATTATTCCAAAATACACATTTTTCTGACTACAGAAATAATGCGTTGAAAAATAGGAAAATGTAAGAGAAAAAATGTATCACAGAATATTCCCCTTTCTTCTTTAATTATTTTCAACCTACAATGGAGTTGCATGCTCACATGTTTCTATTTATGTCTATCTTAAAAATAATTTCCCCATCTCCTTAGAATTCATCAATCATTATAACAAAATATAATACTGTTATGACAATATGCTTATACTGTGAAATATTTAGTCCTTTCATTCTTTAATATAATAAATAACTGAAAATCTTAGGCTTTTTTGTGTTTTGAGTATTTTTTTCTATAGCATTTTTCTATCTTGTGGGGTCTAACTGGGATACTATATTTTGTATTCTATCAGCAACTTATGGGTGATCTCAACACTAGTCACTATCAGTCTTTTTAAGTCTTAATTCTTCTAGTTATAGTAATTTACTATGATTTAAACTTAAATTTTCCTATAACTACTGATAGTTGCTTTTCATTTGCTTACTGTTTTTGTGATGTTCCTATTCAAGTATGACTATTTTTTTTAAACAATTAACTTCTTGTTATGCAGTTGAAGGAATTTTAACATATATTTCAGGCAAGAATCTTTTTTTTTTTTTTGGTGGTCCTGGGGCTTCAACTCTGGGTCTGGGCATTGTCCTTGAGCTCCTTTTGTTCAAGGCTACCACTTAAGCCACAGTGCCTCTTTGGGCTATTTCTGTGACTAGATGGATGTAAGAGTCTCACAGACTTTCCAGGCTGGCTTTGAACTGTGATCCTCAGATCTCAGTCTCCTGAATCGCTGGGATTACAGGCTTGAGCCAATGGTGCCCAGTCAGGCAAGAACCTTGTCTGATGTAGGTATTATGAATGTTTTCTTCCAGTCTGTGATTTATATTTTTCTGCATAATGTTTCTTTTTTTAGTGACACTAGGGTTTGAACTAAGGGCTTTATGTTTGCTAGGCAGGTGCTCTACTAGCTTTGGCCCATTATCCTCCTACTTATGCTTCTCAATAAACTGGCAGTACAGATTTAACTACCATGCTCAACTTGCTTTTTAATTTTTAAGCTTGTTTTAGGTTTTATAAATCCTCCCAATATTATCTTTTATTATCATCCATATCAATGAAATTTTTGATTATAGAATGAGGTAGAGATTAAAGCCCATTTCTGTGCCTACATGCTTGCTTCTTGCTTGGTTCATACCTAATTAGTTACTTAAAATTTTCCCTTCTTGTCAAGCACAGGTGGCTCAACCTATAGTCCTAGCTATTCAGGAGGATGAGGTCTGAAGGATCAAGGTTCAAAGCCAGCTCAGACAAAAATTCTGAGAGACTCAGTCTCCAAAATTAACCATAAAAAAGCTGGGCTGAAAGTGTGGCTCAAATGGGGCAATGCCAAGTAAGCCAAGAAAGTGAGAAGTCCTGAGCTCAAGTTCCTCACCATAAAAATTTTTTGGGTGTATTTTATTGGGTGCATTTGTCAAAAATTAAATCACCATATGACATGTATGTGTGAATGTACTTCTGGGCTGTCATTTCTTTTTGAAGTGTTATCCCCCCTCCCTCATTTTCTCTCCTCTTGATTCCAAGTTGTAAAGTTAATTTCCAACACAGTGTCTAGTAAGTATCAGTGTTGAATTACTTCACCCTTTGTCCCACCATTTCTGTGATCCATTTTCCCTTCCCCAAATCGGATAAACTTACATACAAGACAAAGGGTACAGAAATAAAAAAAAAACAGTGACAAAAGAGAATTAAGCAAAGGAAAAAGAACGTAAATAGCTGTAAACAGTACAATAAAAAACCCTTTTGTTTCCATTTATTGGAGTTCATTTCAATAAGCATCATTTTATATGGTCATATGCACATAGCTATTGAGGCATTGTATTCTTCTCCTAGTAATATCCTAGACATATTCTAGCTATAACAAATGAGGGAAACCATGCAGCTTGTGTGTCTTTGGGTCTGTTTACTTCACTTAATATATTTTTTCCACATCTCCATTTCCTTATGAATGGGGCAATGTCAGTCTTTCTGATGGAAGCATAGAATTCCACTGTGTATGTATACCACATTTTCTTGACCAGTTACTCATCCACTGAGGGGTATTTGGGTTGATTTCATATCTTAGCTATGATAAATAATGAACATGCAGTGAATATGGTTGCACTGGTGGCTTTAATGTGGGCTGCCCAGAAATGGAATAACTGCTGGGTCATAGGGAAGCTGTATGTTTAGTCTTTTGAGGAAACGCCACACTGCTTTCCAGAGTACATTGGATAGTTCTGTATCAGGTTTATGAGTTTGCTTTTTGTGTTTTCCCCTCGCCCTTGGTTAAAATTCTATTCCTTTTAATTTCTGAGTAGCTTATCATTATATAGACAGGCCACAGTTTGTTTATCCATTTACACGTTATGAGCTTGCATTGTTTTAGTTTTAGATAAAGTTGCTATGAATGTCTTCATAGGGTTGTACATTTTCATTTGCATAGGATAAATTGAAATAATATAACTACATCATACAGTAAGAGTATATTTAGGAACCTATCAAATGGTTACACTATTATTAAGTTTCTACTAGTAGTGGGGAAAAATTCTAATTTCTCTGTATATTCTTCCAATCCTTGGTAGATCAGTAGTTTTGACTTTAGCCACTGTAATTTTAATTGCCTTTCCTTAGTGGTGAATATTGTTGGGTATTTTTGTACATTTATTCATCTATCTTTTTTGTGAAATGAATATTAAAATGTCTTGCTGTTTTTAATTTCATCAGTTTTATTAGCAAGTTTTGATTTTAATATGTTCTAGACACAGTTCTTTATCATATACATGATATACAGATATTTTTTCTAGTCCAAGGCTTCAATCTTCATTCTTGTGTCTTTTGAAGGATAAGAAATTTTGCTTATGAAGACTTTTCTAGATGTTGTTTATAGAACATGTTTTTGATATTGCAGAAAGCTTCATCTTACCCAAGTTTAAAAAATTTTCTTTGTTCTTTCTTTAGATTTATAGTTTTAGTTTTTAAGTTTATACTAAATTGTATTTTTGTTTGTCTTTAATTTGGGTCAAGTTTTTTTTCTTCACTACGATATCCATTTATTTGAAGACTATTTGTAGAAAAAATTTCTTTCTCTAGTTAATTGCAGTCAGTTGCCCATATATATGGATCTATTTCTGGAGTTCATTTAGTTTTATTGAACTCTTTTTCTTTGGGAAAATAAACTCTGTTGGTGGGAACAGACACCATTTCACTTGTGTAATCCTTTTACATGGTTTTGAACCTGTTCCTGGGAGCTTACTCATATGTTACATATTGATAAGAACTTTGTTTGTTGAGGGAACTGTATTGTTAGAATTCTTTATGAATTACAGCATTGGCTTTCTTTTATTTTCCTTTAAAAATATGTCTCCAATTTAATGACCTCATCTTCATAAAGGAGGCTTCCCCCCACCCTTTTGTAATTATCTATAATCTTGCATTGCATCATTGTAATGGTAGGATTCATTTGGTTTCCTCCAATAATATAAGATATACTTTTTAAAAATTATTTAAATGTGTCTTAAAAACTGTTATTTCCTGATTAGTTGGGATTTAGGTTTGTTTTTGGTCATTTTAAGCAGGAAGTTAAATCTGGTTCTTCTGCCTCTTATTTGGAAGTGGCTTGAAACCTTTCGCTGGCTCCTTAGTTATTTTGTTCTTTACAAAAGTGTTTTGATTTTTAGATGTCCATTTATGTGTAACGTACACATTGATCAGATTCATCATTCTCTCCTCCATCTATCCTATCCCAACCCATCTCAAGTTTCCTGGTTCAGTTTTCATACAAGTACACTGAGTATTATAATAATACTTGCCTATTATTCATCTTTTTATTCATCTGTCCCCCTTCATTTAATCCCAACCCTCTTCAGTGAAGACATGTTTCAGCTTCCTAATATTTATTTTGTTGAATTGACTGCTATTTGTCCAAAAGAGTAACACTATGGAATCTCCTATACATACACACTTTGTTCATGTATATGGACCTGTGTTTTCAAATATGTTGATATTTTAGGCCTAGTTTCTACATATTAGAGTAAACAGGTGCCCTTTTCCTCTGAGTCTGTCTTACTTTATTTAATATCATTATTTTTCTCCAGGTCCTTCTATTTCATTGCTAATGAAATAATATTATTCTTCCTGATGGATGAAAACAGTGTATATTTATATATACCACACAGATTCTTAATCCATTTGTCAGTTGTAGGGTATTTGGATTTATTCCATAACTTGGTTATTGTAGATTATGTTTCAATGAGCATAGATGTGCTTATTGTATCCTAATTTGCAATCTTTTAGACAAATTCCCAAAAGTGGTATAGCTGGATCATATAGTAGTTATATTTTTATATTTTTGAAAACTCTTCATATTGCCTTCCGTAGTGGTTGCACTACTTTACCTTTCCATCACCAGTGTATTATAGTTTCTTTTTCTCCCACATCCTTATCATTTGTTAGCCTCTTCTTACCTTGCAAATTTTCACTTAAATGTGTCCTTATTGGATAAACTTTTCCCTGACAATACTGAAAACATTCTGTCTCATTTTTATCTACCATAATATTGCTGTTTTTTCACTGTAATATTATATGTATTGATTTTATTTATCTTTATAATGACTGTAAGTGGAAGATAACCATCATAAATTGTTTCAACTTATCATTCTTCACTTAATGTCTAAAAAAGTTCAGCACAGTAGTTGTTAAAAATATTCTCTGAATAAATGGATTTTCACTATTTGTTGTTTACCATATTTTTGCTAACTTTTTGTCTTGAGGCCTTCTTTTTTATACATAGTTTTTCTGTTTTTGATTTTTTACCATTTTATAAAATGTCATTTGTCCCTTTGCTAGTTCTCTTCTACTTTCCTTTTTTTCCCATAAAATATTTGTGTATTCATTCCCAAGACTGGAAAAAAACTCAGTAAAAGTGGAAAAATATCACAGATAGATGTGAAACACTTCAAAGAACCTACTATTGCATTAACTAGAAATTTACATAGAAGCATGTTTTTCTGACAATGCTCTGTCTTAAGTCTACTATTCAAATTTCTTTGACTCAAGTGTTACAAAATATGTTTACAAGTAGGAAATTTCTGTCATCACAATCAGAGCACTGAGCATTGGGGTAATTGACTAAGTTTTATTATCTAGATCTTCCATATTGCAGATATAATGCTAAAAGTTATTTAATCTCTTTGCTTAGTTTCATGCTAGAATTAAAAATATGTGATATTAAAGTGATATTTTATAAGTATTAATCTAGAAAAGCTTCATACTCCAAGTCAGGTAGGGATTATGGTTTTTACTCTTATATATATGAGAAGAAAAACCCCAAATGATTAAATGTCTAAGTAGTTAATAAGTTGAAAAATTAGAACTAGTTCTCAATCTTCTGACATAGACCAGCTTTTTTTTTTTCTCAAAGCATTTTATTGCTTCTACAAACAATGATCTGTAAAATATGGAAAATAAAGTGTCTTGGAAAGAGCTTAAGAAACTATTGGAATTAAGGTGTTTTTCCTAAATGAAAACTTTATGTTCAAAATAAAATGTGACAAAAATTAAAGAGCAAAATTTATTTAACAGAATAAAAGTATAACAAAAACATTTTCAGAAATATGGAACTGGTGTTGTGGCTCAAGTGGCAGAGTGCTACCCTTGAGGTGAAACTTTGGGACAGTACCCAAACCCAGAGTTCAAGCCTCACAACCGACAAAATTTTTTTTTCAGAGATAAAAGAACCTTTAGGGAACACTTTTTGTCTAATCTCATTTTAAACACACATATAATAAAAGTTTTCATATCGGTTCACTGTTTAATGTTATTTCATTGATAATGGGTAAAAATTGGGAGAAGAGGAAAAAGTGATTTCTGATTACCAAAATTAGTAAAATAAAATAAATAAAATAAAATTAGTAAAATACAATGTTCTGGAATGTTCTATCTCTCTGTGTGTACTCACACAGCCAACACATACATACAATGCAGAGGGGTTCTACATTAAGAAAGATAAACTGGGATTAAGAGGTTCTCCAGATTATTTTTAGGAAAGGTTCTCTCTGTAAAACCTGGTTATAGAGCATAGGTATAAAAGAATAATACAGAGCAAAGATTAGCAAACTCTTTATATAAAAACCAAGAAAGTAAGTATTTTTGGCCTTGTGAGTCAAGGTTTATTGTACCACTCAATTCTGTCATTATAATATAAAGGCAGTCATTGAAAATATGTACATGAATTTGTGCAGCTGTATTCCAATAAAACTATCATAGAAAATGAAATTATTATAAGATGATGCTAAGTGAAATGAACTCCAGGTTATGGAAACAAGAGGTTTTTCTTTGTTGTTGTTGTTTTTAATGTATTATGCATTTTCCCCCCTATGGTTTATCCCTTGTTATTACTGTATTTGATTTTGGCACCTTGTGTATTATATATACGTTTATCTGAATTAGGGAAGAAAAATGGAACAGCAAAAAGGGGAGACAAAGGACAAAGGGCAAACCAATGCAACAGCGATACTCACAAGACAACATATTGGCAATGAACTTTACCACTTGAGAGGATACATTGTGGGAAAGGGAAAGTGGGAGAAAAATGAGGTAGGGGGTAACAATGTTTGACAAGAAATGTACTCACTACCTTACGTATGTAACTGTAACCACTCTGTACATCACCTTGACAATAAAATTAAATTTTTTTAAAAAAGAAAATGAGATTACGTGTAACATTTGAATGTTAAGAAATATCTTAGTAGCTAATAAATTTTAGGAGCAGAAGAAGTCAAGATGGACATTACTGTTCTCACATAGGCACTCAGAGCAGAGACTGGGGAAAAGTACCCCAAAAGAGAGGCACTGCTAGAGTATAAAGCTAGGGAATATAAGCAAAACTAAGTCAGCAGCTGGTCACTCCCAGAAAGAAGTGTTAAGGACTTCACAGAAACTGACTTTCTTAAGCTACAGACACAAATCAATAAACTTTTAGATTTTATAACTGGCCTTATTCTATTAGTATCTATGCAGTAAGTCTGAAGAAATACAGGTCACAAGAAATATATATATATATATATATATATATATATATGAGTATTTATGTATACAATGTACAAATACATATATATTTTACATAACTATAAAGCCATCTTATATAAAGGTCAGCAATCTGAATATTATATATTTGTTAACATAATATAAATATTTAAATGTCAAAAATATTTACCCATTTTAACACTAATATCATCTACTCCTGTAGTCTCACACACACACTTATTCCCCACACTTACTGCACCAGCTTTTAGAATTGTCTGTTCCACTTATCTTCAACTCTATATTTGCTACCAAAGGAACTATTATTCACTATTTTTTGTGGCTTAAATCTTTATTTCACAAAATCAATGCCTCAGATGACCAACTATAGAAATATGGTTTGGATGTTCTGTTTTGATAAGAAGGTATTAAGGATTATAAATATTTTGTTGTCTCCAAGAAATATAAGCAAACGGTGTGGCACTTGTTACATCAATCTATAAAATGGCCAAAAGTAGAAGATTCTCTGAATTTGAAAACATTCAAGTATTAATATATTGAACCAAGTTTATTATTTGCAAGGACATCACAGAGCTTCTTACTTAAAACCAAAGACAGCGACTCTTCATTATCTTGCCCATGTAATTGTAATGCCTCTGTACGGTATTTTCACCAAAAAAAAGACAGTGATTCTTGGGCTAATCAGACCTAGTTAAGTGGCTTAAAAGAAATATTGGAACAAAGGATATGTGTGAATGGGTACATGACAATAATGATTCAAAATATACATACAGGTTTTAAATTAAAATTATCAGGTTGCATTTTCATAACAAAACAAAAATGTGCATGCATGCTGAATGTGTTTTAAGGAAAACACATTATGGAGCACTGACATACAGACTTAACTCAAGCACTATAACTTAGAAAGCTATTAGCCTAACCTTTATAGAACTTACTCTGATAGGAAGTACGGATCCGTTTCGTTAAATCAGGATAAAAGTTAGACAGGCCACGCATGCAAAAGTTGTCTTTGGAACATGCCAGAACACCAGCATCAGCAGCAGGCATAAGAAAGAGAGAAAAATAATCTAAAGTGAAAGGAAGTGATATCATACCAGAATCTAGAACAGCCAAAATGAAGGAATAGCAGCAAGATCAGGTAACCAAATTAGAGGAGATATTAAAAATAAATCAACTAGAAAGTAAGAGGTGAGAGATGGATGATGAGAATGCAGTTGCCATTTTATTTAGTCAAATATATAAATTGATGGTATATTTTTCTTATATATAGTTTACTTATTTATATTAATAATAGGCAAAATTAGTTTGTTAATATCAAAATAATTTTCTATAATCCTTCAGAAATTAAAAAGAAAGTTGGGGGACATTAGTGTTTAATTTTCTTATAACATTGGGGACATTAGTGTTAATTTTTTTGTAGTATAAACTGCACTCAGGATAGGTTAACTTGTATATTAAAAATAGAAATTGTATCCCTGTTTTAAAGTCATCAATATTCTAAGCTGTAGATCACACATTCTGTTTATACCTGTAATCCCAGCCACTTGGGAGATGAAAATTGGGAGGATCACTGTTTGAGGTCAACTTGGGCTAAAAAGTTACAACATCATCTGAAAAAGTGAATTGGCATGGTGGTACATTTCTGTATTCCCAGATATGAAGGAAATACATAGGTGGAAGGATCACAGTCTAAGGGTGGCTTCAGGCCAAAGTGAGGAATCCTGCATGAAATAACTAAAGCCAAAGGGCTGGGGACAGGCCTCAACTGATGAAGTGCTTACCTAGCAACTGCAAGCTCTTAATTTCAAATCCCAGTAATGAAAAAAAATAAATTGTGATTGTAATTGTTAAGGATTACCAACTTTGAATTGAATGTTTTATTTTTTGAAACATTCACTTTTTCACCCCAGTCTAGATATCTAGTTAGTAACTTAGATGCTATCAGAAGGTGTGCTACTTTTCTGACAAGAAGTACATTCAACACTGTAATCTCTCCCTATACTAGAAGCTCTGGACTTTCAAAATTCAATTTTATTTTGTCCTAGTTATGAGAGAATATTATTTATATATATAAGTGCAATTTCTCTTATTCTAATTTTCTTTCAAAAGCTAGTAGTAGTAGAGGCAGAACAACATCCAGCACTCCTAAAACATTGTTAAAAGTTGACATGCCTAATGAAATCCCAGCAAGTTTCAAAGGAGAAACTTGTCTCCCTGAAAAGACTCTAAACTTGAAATTTAGACAGTATAACAAATTTCATTACTCCAAAATGAAAATTCATTTATTTTCATTCTAATGTTAAATTGGACACACTTATTATTTGGAAAATATCACATCAAACTTTAAGTTATTATTATAAAAATCTGTTCATGAGAATATTTAGTAAAGGTTTTCAATACACAGTTTATTATTTTAAATATACCAAAGTGCAAATTTTAAAAAATATTTAAGTAACACATTAGTCTATAGAAGCATTCCCATCTGTAACCCTTTGCCTATTTTTTTGATCAACTAGACTATCAGTGGACAAAAATATAACATCTTGGTGGTGTTTATAAAGCCAACTATTTGTATAGACACTAAAATTATAGTAAAATTTTAGATAATCCAGCATATCAAAGTTTGGTATTATATATTAAGTAACTGAAAGCTTAATTTCTTTTATAGCTAAATAAAATTAATTGTCCTGCCAAAAAAGCAATCTTCATAGTATTTAAATATGTTAATAAATACTATTTATTGTGTTTATAAAAATACTTCTAAAAAAGTCACCAACTGTGAAGACAAGGTGACAGTACAATGCGAAGTTAAATATTCAAAGTAGCAAAAGACTTTACTCCTAACAGGGCATGATATATTAGAAGAAAGTTAACCTGTTTAACACAAGCACTATAAGCAGCTCTTTCAACCAGAAAACCCTAATTTTACAAATGACCTTTAGTCACTTTCAATGCCCATTCAAAGATTTTCAGTTTCTGCCCAGTTCATCTTACTTACTTATAATTCATTTTACTTGTAATTTACTTACAACTCATTTACTTATTTATAATTCATTTTACGTATAGTAATATGTCATGCTGAGTCAGTACTACCATGCATTCAGATAATATCTCAGAAAACTCATAAATCTGAAAGTAAAAGAAATGAAAGATTTTGTTCATAACCCATTTTCTCCTACCTGCAATGAACTGCTTATTCTTTCGAGGAGATCTTGGTTGCCTCTGGTAGAGGTCACTTGATCTGTACAGGTCAATGGTCCCCATGCTTAACAGTACTGTCTTCTGTATAAAATCCACCACAACCAATCCATTGCAGTTTCCAAATGCAACTCTGAGAGAGAAAAATTAACAACTAAAATGTATCACAAGCTTGATTATTTTTTTACTGTCAAATATAACGCAAATACTGTCTAGGATTGGGGATGTTGGGCAGTGAATATTTTAAAGTAAAAAAAGAAGCCTTTGTCTTTTACATAAGATAGACTCATAGTGTAATAACTACTTACTGAAAAAACTTGGGTTGAACTGAAATAACATGTCATTAGCAGTTTTATCATTTAGGTACTGATTATACAACCCAGTCTTCAACTTGGTCTTTTTTTTTTTTTACCAAAGAAAATGACACAAAGCCAGGTGCCAGTGGCTTACGCCTATAATCCTAGCTACTCAGGAGGTTGAAATCTGAGGATTGCAGTTCAAAGCCAGGCCAGGTAGGAAAGTCTGTGAGACTCTTATCTCCAATTAACCACCAGAAAACCAGTGTGGCTCAAGTGGTAGAGCACTAGTCTAGCAAAAGAGCTCAGGAAGAGTACCAAGGCCTTGAGTGCAAGACCACACCAACCAGAAAAAAAAAAGATACAAAATGTTTTTGCTATGCAGAAGACACATAGGTCAAGAAATGTCACACTTTGATACAAATGCCTAAATATGTAATCAAGTACCTTTTCAAATAACTATAAATAAGGAAATCTTTCCCAGCAAGATACCCAGAGGCTATTGCTGGCTTGGCTTAGGAAGACAATGGTGACAAATAGTGTTATCAATATGATGATGGTTTTGAAGATAAGCACAACCCAGAAATTAAGGAAGCTTTCACCCTCAGATTTTCAGGTAAATGTGAGATTCCAGGTATTATATGACAACATCTGTGTCCCAACAGGTTCATGAAAGTATGATACTGAAGCTGAAACTTCAACGGAGACCCAATAAAAACAAAGATGCCAAGAATATAAAATTCCTGCTATGGGAAGCTGAAGGGCAGAACACAAGGCCAGCCTGACAGGATGGCTATGTGGAAAGTAAATAGAAAATCAAAAAGGTTGCCCAAGCCTTTGAGAGTCCAACTTTCCCTGGTGTTGCAAGCATAGAGCCATGGAATTTACTATTTTCTTACTAGGTTTACGCCTTTTTTTTTTTTTTTCTGGTCGTGGGGCCTGAACACTGTCCCTCAGCTCTTCAGCTCAAGGCTAGTGCCCTACCACTAGAGCCACAGCACCACTTCTGGCTGAAAAAGCCAGAAGTTTATGTAGTGCTGAGGAATCGAACCCAGGGCCTCATGCATGCAAGGCAAGCATTCTACCTCTGAGCCACCTTCCTAGCCCCTAGGTTTAGTCTTATTCTGGTTCAATTCTTCCTTATTATGCCCTATTACTCACTTTTGGAATGGTAATGATTATTATGTGCTATTGTATCTTGGACATACGTAACTTGTCATTTTTTTTGTTTGTTTATAGGGTCTCACAGCAGAGTCTTGAAAGAAACTTTGGACTTGGGACATTTTTTTTTCTTTTCCCCTCCCTCCCTTCCTCCCTCTTTTCCCTCCCTCCCTCCCTCCCTCCCTCTCTACCTCCCTCCCTTCCTTCCTTCCTTCTTTCCTTCCTTCTTCCCTCCTTCCCTCTTTCCCTCTTTCCTTTCCTTCCTTTCCTTCTTTCTTTCCTTCATTCCTTTTGACAGTCCTGGAGCTTGAACTCAGGACCTGGGCACTGTTTCTGAACCTCTTTGTGCTTAGGGCTGGCACTCTACCACTTGAGCCACAGTGCCATTTCCAGTTTTTTCTGAGTAGTTCACTTTCCTGCCTGGGCTGGCTTGGAACCATGGTCCTCAGATCTCAGTCTCCTGAGTAGCTAGGCTTACAGATGTGAGCCACTAGTGCTTGGGTAAGGATTGGAAAATTTGAGCAATCCTGGAGCAGTTAAGACTTTTGGAGCTCTTAGAAATGTACTGAATATATTTTGCATTGTGAGATTGATATGAAGCTTTGTGGTACATGGGGAAGAACACTATAGATTGGATCTAGAAAGCTCCTTTATAAGCCCCCAATTTGGTGCTATTGGGAGTTGGTGGAAACTTTAAGAGATAGGGTCTCGTGGAAGGTTTTAGGTCATTGAGGGTGTACCTATGAGGGAAACAGGATACCACTTCTTTCTTTTTTTTATTTCTTGGTCATTATGAGGTGAACTGCTTAGCTCCACTATGTATTTTTTGCTACACTTCATGCCCAATTGATAGGAACAAATAGCTATAAACTGAAACCTTTAAAATTATAGACCAAAAAAATCTTTCTTCCCTTAAGGGATGTGAAGGGTAAACCAAAGGAGGAGGCTGCAATGCTTGGTAAGAAACGTACGCATTATCCTGCCCATGTAATTGTAACCCCTCTGTACAGTATGTTCACAAATAAAATAAAATTAAATTAAAAAAATGAAAAGCCAACCAACTCACATATATGTCACAAATTGAATAAGTATTTCTGGAGTAGAAGCAACTGATATTGTTTATTAGGTTATTCATGCAGGTTTTCAGGAACAAACATGTGTAGTGTCTTCACTAGTTATTATCATCTCACATAATGAAAAAAATGAAAACTTCATTGTACAGAATGAACAACTCTAAGACTATGGTCCAAGGGGGCCTACTCTTCCAGCTGACAGCAGAGCTTTGTGCCACCTACATGAGGTTGGTTTTGTAGGAATGCAGAATGCAAGAGGTGCAGGGTCATGAAGATGCCCACCTGTTTTTCAAAGGACATCCTGAGAGGCCAGGCAACATGTAGCAGTGATAGAATGCTTATAGGGAACCCATGTTATAGATTCTCAGTTCCAGATAGATTGAAGTACATACAGTTCAGAACAGGCAAAAGAAAAACCAAGGCTCAATAGGAATGGCCACCATGCTTTTCTTTGTCCATAGGCTCAGCAGAAGCTCAGCATATTGTCTAGCAATACTCCCATTAGGCAAAAGTGGCTTTTGGTCAAATATGGCCTCAAGATTATCTGAGGTAGTGAACGCATACAAGACTCAAGGGTATATGAATATGTTGAAGCATCCTTAGGGCCCTCTAGAAGTCATGATGAAGGAGCCTGACTTAATTTCCCTACAGAGTTCTTGAGAAAATGATAAATGAAACTATGGAAATGACACAGAAGATTCAGTGGAGACAGAGAGAAGTTCAAGATGCCAAGAGTTTAGAACATCTGAGGAGAGAAGCTGACTATAGCTGGGTACTGATGGCTAATGTCTATAATCCTAACTAGTCAAGAGACTTGAAACCAGCCAAGGCAGAAAGTTCATGAAACCCTTCTCAACCCATAGCTGGGTCCACTGGCATGTGCTTATTAGCTAAAGCTACACAAGAGGCTAAGATTGCTAGAATCAAGGTACCAGGCCCATCTATGCAGAAGAATCCATGAGACCCTCATCTTCATAGAAGGACACTAGACATGGTGACACACACCTGTGGTCCCAGCAACAATAAAAATGTCTAAAGTAAGAGATCAGGTCTCAGGCATGCTTCTGAGCAGAAGTGAGAGTCTATCCTAAAAACAACCAGTATAAAATCGGGTTGGAAGCATGGCTCAGTGGTAGAGTGCCAGTTTAGCAAGCTTGAAATCCTAAGTTCAAACCCCTTAAAAGTCCCTTTCCCCCCCAAAAAAACATAGAAATATTGTGGGTAGGTAACATCAGGTAGAACCTCAAGTTATAATGTTAATGTCTCAATTTGAAAAACACAGAAATGTACTAGAGCAAATTGGCACATATAAACACAATTCAATATAACAAAATATGTAAGGATAATTAGGACTATATTCAACATGTTCAAGGAAATGAAAAACAAGATTAATAATTTTAGAAGAGAGTAAGAATCTTTTAAAGGACTAAATGGAGGTAGAGAATAAAAAAATTAAAATTGAACTCCAGAGATGAATTGATCATCAGATTAGATAAAGCTGAATAGTTAGTGAACTCTGAAGGACAGAAAACACAAAACCAAACATAAAAGTACAAGTACAAAAATATTCTAGCAACTTCCCAATCACATCAGAGTAGGATCACAATCAAAGTTTGACATACACACAAAAGAAATGATCATAGTAAAGGTTTAATATTTTATACTATGTTCAATTTAATAAAATCCAAGATGAACTTCTTCTGACTTTTAAGATAAACAGATATTTTAAATGAAATATCTAAAAATATAAAAAATACAAATCACAAAGAAGATTTAAAAACTTACATTCCATATGCTGAGCTTACAGAAAGACTGGTAATCTGTTGAGGAGGTTCACCATCTACCCATACCAACTGAATAACAAGATCGGCCTGATAGCCTGGAGGCATTCTCACAGGTCTTGTCTTAACACTAGAACATGAGAAAAAAATTATTCTCTATCACATACTTTGCAAATAAACTACCATCCTAGTTAAAGGTGTAAAGCAAAAACATACAATGTCTGTTTAAATTTAAATCCAAGTTTACAATAAATAGCTTTTTAAAAGTATGTTCAATGAAGTGATATGGATGAAGTGATGCTAAAAATCTGTACTGTTTACATAAAATTTCAATTGAAGTGGACATCCAGGCTTTACTAAAATGAATAATCTATCCTTTAATGTCATCTACAATTAAAGCCTCCTTATTGATCTCATACCACTATTTTTCCCTGAATCCTTCTTTGGTATTGTTTTTCTGCCAGTCCTGGAGCTTGATCTCAGGGGCTGGGTGCTATCCCTATGCTTCTTTTGCTCAAGGCTAGCACTCTACTGCCTGAGCCACAGTGCCACTTCTGGCTTTTTTGGTAGTTCAGATAAGAGTCCCACAGATTTTCCTGCCTGGCTGGCTTTGAACTACTATCCTCCTGAGTAACTAAGATTATAGGCGTGAGACACCGACACCTAGCTGGCTCTTGAATCCCTTTGTAACACAGCAATTAAAGTGATCTAGTGATCATGTTATTTTTCTTTTCAAAACTCTCCAATGGTTTCCCTTTTTCCCATTTGGAATAAAAAAACAAGGTCTTTATAATGCTCTATAATTGGACCTCTGTTACCTATGTAACTTCATCTCCTAGCACTTTAACCTCTCCCTTACCTCTAGCAACAATGACTGATTAATTTTCCTAAACATGCTAGGCACTTTTAAGATTTTGTTCTAGATGTTCCTTCTACCTGGAACATTCTTTTACCAGATATTCTTTTTTGTTGGTCGTGGGTCTTGAACTCTGGGCCTGGGCTATGTCCCTAAGCTCTTCAGCTCAAGTCTACTGGTCTACCATTTGAACCACAGCACCACTTTTTACCAGATATTTATTCTTTGGTTAATTCTCTCACTTCCCTCCAGTTTTTTTAAAATCATATTATGACTACTCAGTAGGTGAACAGAGACACAAAGGGGAAAATCGAATAATTGAACAAACATGTATTATTGGTAATAGCTATAATATTGCTAAAACAAAGAACTGGCTAATTGAAATGTTTATTAATCAGCTAATGCAGATATAAAAGTATAAATTCAGGTAATGAAAATGATTTAAAGATGGATGCTGATATACAATTTAGCAAAGCATTATATGTAACTGAAGAACCACTCATAACTGAATTCATAGAATACTGTTACTTGGATTAATTTTTCTATATGTTGTCTAGGCACTAACCATTGAACATACTGATGATTTTCCCTTTGGTTCTTAATTATCCTTACGATTTTCATTATTTTTGAAAACAATCCTTCTATTGTACTGCAACAATTGTTTTTATTTCATCTTCACTACCAGATTGATTTTCTGGTATTTTTCTAATTTTTCTTCTTTATTTTCTCTCTCTCCCTTTTCTTTTTACATTTCACAGAAAAAAAATAATTAGAAGACCTATATCATAATGATGTTTTTGCTAAAAAGAAACAAATTTGATTATGATGCTAGATATATTGAGTAACACAGAAGTAACAGTAACTTGATTCCTAGAAATTTCCTACTGTTTGAATATACCAAACTGGTGGCCAAGTTTTTGCCTTGCCAAACTTCTCATTCTATCAAAACCAGGTTTCCTTTGGCTCTTTCTGGGAAAGAATACAATTATATAAGTGAGCAAAGGATGAAAATTTCTTCAGAATCACATGATAATAATGCACATTATTTTAGAATTTGGTACTGAGTCTTACTTGAGGCATGGGATACTGTCCTTTGTTATTCCTTCACTAGCCACAGTATTAGTGCTCCCAGAAAGACTCCTTGAAGAAGGAAGTTGGGATGAGAGATCTGGAAACGGAGGACTTGTTTCTGGTTCAGGGGTTATAATATCTTCAACATCATACTGAAGTCGTACCTCTAATGACTTAAAAAATCAAGTTTTAATTTAATCTGGATTATAATAACCACATTAATATATTTTGTAATTATTCACAATTTTAGGATTAATAAATTTAATTTAAAATTATAGAATAGCTGAGAACTGAAGTAATGAATTATATGGATTATTTAATGGTAATCACAAAACCATAAATTTTAATTCTTTAGAATTACAAGAAAAATACCTATCACTAGAGATAAAATTTTATTCTACAAGTATTTCTTAGGATAACTATAAATTACAATCTTATGTGTAATATAATACAGGAGAAAACAATTGTGGTTATTTCAATGAAAGAAATAAAACTAGATGTGTGAGTTTATGTGATTACATTATTTGTACAAAACCCTTTAGTTAAAAAATAACTTTTCATTTCATTTTTACTTGGCACTATTTCAGTAACATTTTTCCAAAAGAAATTCCACATTGGCCACATGTGGAATCCCAGCCAGTAATCCCAGAGGAGGCACAAGGATTAGGTGATAAGGGCAGCTTGGGCTCAAAGGAAGACACTAAAAGAAGCAAAAACAAACAAGGAAGAATCTCCCCATTTGGGGTTTTGTTACTATGCTTTAATTTGTTTAATTTCCTTAGCTTTGCCAGAATTGCTTAATAGTGATACTGTTGATATGATAATTTATATTGGAATTAAAAATATGATCCCAAAATATTTCTTAAAACTAAAAATATTTAATAACTTATGATTGCATTAAATGTTTAATTAAAACTTTAATGAGTTGCATGTGGTGGTACATGTCTATAATCCCAGCTATTTGAGAAGTGAAGACTGGAAGGACCACAAATTAAGATTCACACAGAGGGCAGGAACAGTATGAAAACCAAACAAACTGGGTGTTTATAATCCCAGCTATGTGCAAAGCAAAGGTAAGAAGATGTCAGTCTGACTCTAAGCCAAAATATAAAACTATATTTAAAAAATGACTAAAGCATACATGGCACTGAAATTGTGAGTCAAATGGTAAAGCACCTACCTGCATAGCAAAGCATGAGGCACTGAGTTCAGGCCAACAAAATCACATAAAAAAGTAATAAGACTGATTTCATAATAAACATTTGCTTTAAAATATAAAAGGTAAATTTTTTACTTTTACATTTTACATTTACATTTTTACATTCTAAAAAAACCCCTCATTTTTCTGAGACTTAAAAAGAAGTTCATAAAAATGCCAGTATGGGTTGGTAAATATAGAAGAATGACAAAATGATTATGTTATTTTAAAATTTACAAAACACTCCAATAGTGATAATACAGTAATCAACTATTGAGTGCTTACTAAGAAGCTTCTTTAATGTCTTTATATAATCATACGAGACTCAATGAAATAGTTTCCAGTTTACTTTTATTATCAATTTTTCCATTTTATTCACAAAGGAAATTAATGATATAATGAAATGTACCCAGTCTTTATCATTGACTAGCAGCCTTGTGAGAAGCTCAGAGTTTTACAGATATTCAGTGGCAAAGATAGAATTAAAATTTAGGTTTACCTGACTTCAGGTCTGGGCTTTCAGAATATTATAAAAAATATTAATCTTAGCTGTTAAAGTAGAGGCCTATACAGACTTCTAGAAAAAATACACAGGGTAAAATAGAAAAAAATGGACATCTTATATGAATTTAATTTATCCTAAGAGAACCATTATTTTTGAATAATCAGAGCATTTCACTGGTTTAAATATTAAGATTAGGTAAGTTAGCACCATAATTGTTTTTACCCTATAAAAATATTAGTATAAAGAAAATCACTATAAATAACCTATTGTGGTTGACAAATGACTATGAAACTTAGTTGAAAAAAATACAAATTAAACTTTAAAATTACTGAACAAAGCCTGTACTAATAAATCAGAATTGTATTTATATGTTGTATATATGTGTGTAGGTAGATAGGTATGCATGTGTATTTGGAATAATATATACAGGCATACGTTTTACAATATTTTAAAACATCATTTGTATGCTATAATTATGTATAATTTGGCTTATAAATAAAAGTATATAAATGATAGACTAAAATTTTAATAGCAGAAATGAGTATTTAGAAGGAATTGATTAATTTTGGCTAGGTTTATATAGCATCAAAGCAATACAAAGGTACAATGTAACATCAAGGCAACACAAAGGTATAATATAACATCAAAGAGAAAAAATTGGAAAAAATGTGGTATTTAATTTATGAGAAGATAACTTAAAAACACACAGTTCTTTTATTTATTTTTATTTTCTTTATTTTTTGGTCAGTTGTTGGGCCTGGGAGCTGTCCCTGAGCTCTTTTGCTCAAGGCTAGCACTTTTTACACTTTGAGCCACAGCGCCACTTCCAGTTTCTTGGTGGTTAATTGGAGATAAGATCTCATGTACTTTCCTGCCCAGGCTGGCTTTAAATGATGATCCTCAGATCTCAGCCACTTGAGTAGCTAGGATTAGAGGTATCAGCCACCAGCCCCTAGCTTGTTCTTATATTTTTGAGCTAAAAAAATGCTAAGTTTTGATAAATACTGGTTTTTTCATTTTCAAATAATCATTCTGTGATATGTTGTATTAAGTAACCGCAATTTAAATAGTACTCTTAATGGCTAAAAATCATACAAATAGTTCCTCAAATCTACAATAGTTACTTTAAGAAATTGTAAGTATGCAAGTTAAATTTTAAGAAACTTACCACTATTTCTGTTGTAATTTCATGTCTGCTGAATTTATAAATTATGACATATGCAGAGACTCCTGATACACAAAATATTCTGCTCTCTGGACACCAGTAAATCATCTGAATGGCAAATGGGTCTTCCTCTACAATTTCACATGTTTGTTTGCCTTCTCCTACCTTCTGTTTTTCAAATACTTTTGAAGTTTTTAGCTTGTACAGCATCTGCAGAGTCACTAGAAAATATTGAAAAAGTTATGTTCTAATTTAAAGTCTTAAATGTTGTTAAAACTTTTTTTAGTAGTTTTGTTAGATACAAAATTAAAGCCAAAAATAAGCAATACTTCATTTAATTAGTAATCATTTAATGTCTTATTTTCATTTCAGTATTACCAAAAGTAAACTACAGGGAAAAACCCAAACATTTAAAGAACATATAGGCCAAATAATACTTGGCTTTCTCAAGTGATTCTGAGAGAAGTCCTATGAGATGGGTATTTTCATCCTTGTATATTGATGAAAGCATCGTAACTTAGAAAATTTACAATGGCAATACAGAATATATTTTTCCTCCCAGGGGAGACCCCCCTCAATCTTTTCTCCCTGTTTTCTCCCTCTGATTACTAGATAATAGATTGGTACTATCTTCAGAGGGTTACTTTTCTCAAAAAAAGTTTTATATGATGATAGTCTGTAGTCTTAGTCTGTAATCTTAGCAATATGACCCAGAGTACAACCCAGTGTGGCCTACATATTGAGACCTTGTCTCAATAAACTTTTTAATATGTTCCTTCAAATGAAAAATTATAATTTATCAGTTGACAATATTATAAAGTTAATTAATATCTGTTCATCTATTCCAAAAGATATCATCTGACTGGCTGTACATCAAGAAAGGGTTAGGAATAATCCCATAAACCACTTGCTTTTTGAATTATTTTTGGTAATATTTATTTGGAGGAATGTTTTTCAACTTGAGACCATGATATAAAAAAACTCTACTTAAAAAAAGCTTATTCTACAAATGATCTTTAAGAAATTTAAAAAAATTCAGAGGTTCCTGCCAAAAATGCAGTCTGACTTCATTAACAAGAATAGTTGAACCAAAATGAAGGTGATTCTATAACAAACTAGCCTGAATGTCTCAAAAAGTTAATGTTACAAAATAAAGACTTGAAATTACTCCAGAATTTAGAAAACTCAAGATTTTATAAATAAATGCAACAAATGATCATACATATCCTTTTATTATAGGATATTAATGAGACAACTGACAAAATCTGAAATAAATTTGAAGGTTAGATAATAGTTTTGTATGCCCTTCAATATTGAGTATAATGTTTTATTTATTCCTTAAATTACCTGAAAGAATTCTTAATTCTCAAGAATTATAAATAACATTCAATATTATCAAATAATTTATTCTGATCTTGACAGGACTTCGAAATAATTGGGAACGGAAAGTCAAAGCTAAAGGAATAATGAAACCTGCCCTAAAACAAAGCTGGAGAAATGGTAATTAAAGGAAATTCTGAAACAGTTAATCTGACATGGTACCATATCTCTCATAGATAAGACTACTGACAGAGTGACTTAGTTATGGTGTTACTTTTATATTACTTCTGTAATATAGAAGTAGAAATACCTTAAATTGATTTAATGATAGAGGAAATAAATCAATGTTTTCTTAAATAAGATTTTATTGTGAAAATACTGTACAGAGGGGTTACAGTTATATGAGCAAGATAATGAGTACATTTATTAAGCATTATTGCCTCCTCCTTTGTTTATCCCCTACCATCCCTTCCCTCCCATCTCCACAACTACACTCCTCAACTACACTCCCTTCCTCCTCCCGCTGCCTAAATTGTAAAGTTTGGTTTTTCCACATTGCGCCTTGTACATCTCATTGTTGCAATGGGTCAACCTGTATCCCTATTTAAACAATTTGTTTTTTCCCTTCCATGCCCCAAATTATGCCAATACCAAATACAGTGAAAAAACAGGAGTTATACCTTGGGAAGGGACACACAAAGCAACAACAACAAAAATCACATGGTACCTTATAAATACATTAAAAACAATAGCAAGAAAGAAAAAAACCACTTGTATCCTTATCTTGGGGTTCATTTCACTTAACATCATCTTATCTGACCTTTTCTGCTTGTCTCAGACATAGGCTAGTTATTACAAATAAGGGAAACCATGGGACCCATGTTTCTTTGGGCCTGGCTTACTTCACTTAATATAATTTTTTCCAAGTCTTTCCATTTCCTAACAAATGAGGCAAAGTCATTCTTTCTGATAGAGACATAGAATTCCATTGTGTGTATACACCACATTTTCTTGAACCATTAATTTACTGAGGGGCATCTGGATTGGTTCCATGTCTTAGCTATTGTAAATAGTGCTGTCATAAACATAGATATGCTGGTAGCTTTAGTATGGTCTTATTTGTGATCATTTGGGTAAATGCCCAACAGTAGGATTGCTGGGTCATAGGGGGCTCTATGTGGAGTCTTTTTGAGGAACCTCCATACTGCTTTCCAAAGTGGTTGAACAAGTTTACACTCCCACCAACAATGTTGCAGTAGGGTTCTTTTCTGGCCACATCCCCAACAGCATCTGTTGTTATTAGAGTTCTTGATTATAGCCATTCTAACTGGGGTGGTATCTCAATGTTGTTTTGATTTGCATTTCTTTTATGGTTAGTGAGATGGATCAAAGACCTTGGAGTCAAAGCAGACACTCTGAAAACATTACAGGATGGAATAGGAGAAACTCTAGTTCTCCTTGGCACAGGCTGAAATTTTCTTAATGAGAGACCCAACAACAAATCAGAGAAAGGTTGGACAAATGGGATTGTATGAAGTTGCAGAGCTTTTGCATGACAAAGGACATAGCTAGCAAGATCAATAGAGAGCCCACGGATTGGGAGAAGATCTTCACTAGTCATACAATGGACAAGGGACTCATATCTAAAATATACTTGGAACTCAAAAAATTAAATCCCCCAACAACAAATCATCAAAGAAATAACTGTCCCATAAATAAGTGGGCTAAAAACTTAAAGAGAAACTTCTCTGAAGAAATAAGAATGCTCAATAGACACATGAAGAAATGCTCACCCTTTCTAGCCATAAAAGAAATAATGTTTTTTTATTTTTACTTTGTTTCCACATTTTTATTAGCATTAATTGGCTGTATAAGGAGGTTTCACTTTGACATGTGTACATAGGAATACAATATACCTTGATCAGATTCACCCTTTCCATTATTCTCCCTACACACTTCAAAAACTAATCCCAAAAGCTTCATTGTTCTACTGAAACTAAGCCATAAACTTATGCTGAAAGTTTGGAAAGTTAACCACCCAAACAAAAAAGTAGTGGGTGGCCATAAGTAAATATTAACCAACATGGTTTATAGGGATATAGTTAAAACTTACCTGCAGAAGCATCCCAAAATTTTATTGATCCATCTGCATGACTAAATAAAAAATACATTAGTATTAATAAAAGCATACAAAATAAAAAGTATAGTCACTCAAAATATATGAAAACTTGAGTTACTACTTTCAAGATTTTGATTTAAAAATAACATTCTAATGAACAATTATATATGTTAACTTATTTATTAGCTCAAAACAATGGTTTGTTTTTTAAGTGATACACTTAAATCCAAATATTAGAAAAATAATTCCTTATATCTTATTCCAAGATTTTATGTGTAATAGTAAAGAATCAAAATATAGCCTGGAGAATATGAGCAATATTCTAAATACAAAAATGTATGCATTTAGTGCAAAAGATAACTGAGATAAGTTTTTTTTCTTTTCTGTGCCAGTTCTGGGGCTTGAACTCAGGACTTGGGTTCTGACCCTGAGGTGCTTTTGCTCAAGGCTAATGATCTACCACTTGAGCCACACATCACTTCTGGCTTATTTTGGTAGTTTACTGAAGATAAATGTCTCATTGACTTTTCTATCCAGGCTGACTTTGAACCACAATCCTTACATTTCAGCCTCCTGAATAGCTCTGATTACAGGTGTGAACTACCAGCACCCAACTATGAGATGATTTTTAAAGTATAAAAACATAAAGGAAATCTATAAACCTACCTAAAGTTGTTTCAAGATTTGTTAATAATCCATCAGTTCTATGAAACCTAATCTATAAAATATAACAGTAAAATACATTGTACCGTATTTTATGAAGTCAGCATTATCATTACACCAAAACCCAGAAAAAAGACATTTAGATAACAGTATCATTCATAAGCACAGACATCAATAAGGTAAAAAATATATTGATTGTTATTTCTTCTTGATGGATTGTTATCTTTGTTGGAATGAAGAGACATCCTTTGTCTCTTTTAATTTTATTTTCTATGTCTTTTGATCGGAAAGTTAAGATATTAGCATTAGTGTTGCTATTGAAAAGTATGCGTTTCCTATTTTTTGGGGGGGTGATAATTACATTTTTATGCCTGATTTGCTAAATTATCCACTAGTGGAGTTTTATTCTTTCCTGTATATTCTTATTTTGTATGTAGAATTCCTTTCAATTATCTTCTGCATTGCTGGGTAGTGTTCACGAATTCCTTTAGTTTTAACTTTAGAAACATTTTATTTCTCCCTGAGTTAAGAATAGTTTTGCTGGATACACTAATCTTATTTTCTTTGAAGACTTGTAATATATCATCCCATGACCTCCTCTTTACATATAGAGGCTATGTTGAGAAATCTGTTATTTGGATGGATTCTGCCTTTATATGTGACTTACTACTTCTTGGCTTTCAATTTTTTCTTTGTTCTCTGTATTTAGTGTTTTAATTACGATATACTGTTTTTTTCCTTGATTTATTTGTTTGATATTCTGAAAGCCTCCTGTAAAACCTTCCCTTAAGACTGGGGACATTTTCTGCTACTGTCTATGGCTTTATATCTTTTCTCTAAACACATCATTCATACATTTGGTCTCATAGTGGTCAGAGATCTTTCATGTTCTATTTCTGTTTTTTTAGTACATTTTTATTATGTTTAATCTAATCTCTCTACTTTATCTTCAGTCCCTGATACTCTATTTCCAACTTCTATTCTATTAGCTAGACTTTAAAATGAGTTTTTTTAAATCTAGGTTATTCTGCTTTTTGTTACTAAGATTTATTTTTCTTTCATAATACATATATTTTTACACAATTCCCCCTGCATTATCTTCTCTTTCTTACATAGGTGTTTATTTGTATCATCTTTGAATTTCATGGAATATCCTTATCTTTATTTTTCTGAAATTCCTTGTTCGAAATTTTTTCCTTCTCACTATCCAATAAGTTGTTTATTGTGGAGTGTTAGCTCCCAAAGAAGACATGTTAGCTTGTTTTCTCTTTTATTTCTTCATGGAAATTTAAGAATCTGGAGCCATGTTTTTGGTGGAAGAGTTTAATTTTCTGTGTCCTTTTAGATGGCAAATTCTGATTTAACTGAGTTTATTTAGCTTATTTATGATGTATTTTTTGTTCACTGGTGTGTACTGGTGTGGCTCAGTAAACATTCATGTTCTATGGTTAAGACATAGTAAAGCCCTCTATTCTACTCAGGTGTAGATAACTTAGCTTCAAAAGCTATCATAGTTCATAAACTACAAATTTGAGATTTTGTCAATCCATAAAGATGACCAATCACCACTACTACTCTGGTACCTGTAGAGGAATACTGGAGCATACATGAACCTTTTTGATCCAGGAAGATCTTAGTTAATAAAGTTAGTAATAGGAAGAACATAGGGAGGACTATCACTAACGAACAATATAAGGTGTATTGCTTTATAAGACAGCTAAGTTTGATAGAAGGGGTTAGCTAATGTTGTCTTAAGAAAGAGTATAGGTAGAAAACTGACAAAAATAGACAAAAAAGATAACATAGTAATATAATAGTAACAAAGAAGCATTTCGGCTGAGGAAATAGAATATGGGAGAGAAGGATTTGGGGCAGGGAAATAGAGATTAAGTATATATGAGGGAGACAGTCAAATAGATAGAAGAATACAAATAGGGATGAGCAGTTGTAAGATAAAAATATGGGACTGGAAGGGGGGGAAGGAGAAGGATTGGGATTGGGGGGAGGGGGGAGGCTGGGAAGGGATGTGAAGGGTAAACAAAGGAGGAGGCTGCAATGCTTGGTAAGAAATGTACTCATTATCCTGCCCATGTAATTGTAACTCCTCTGTACAGCATGTTCACAAATAAAATAAAATTTAAAAAAAATATGGGACTGAAAGGTGGGTATTGTAGCTCACATACAATGACTGCAGAGAAAAGGAAGAAAGGAAGGAAAAGCAGAACTAAAAAGAAAATGGGAACTAAAAACAAAATTTACCAAAATCAGCAAAATGGGAACTAAAAACAAAATTTACCAAAATCAGCAAATAAGAGCAAATATACCAAAATATAAGTAAATAAAAAGAAAAGCAAAATAAGAAAGCAACAAAACAAATTTACATAATCAAAACTCAGAATTTTCAGTTAATCTTCTGAGAGATTAATTTTTCCTCTCTAATTGGTTCTTTCAAACCATTAGATGGTAGTCTACTTGGAAACTTTGATCAGGAATGGTGTCTGTTATATGCTCATTTTCCAGTACAGGAGTGGCAGGGGAGAATTGAGAGATTTTAATACAATTTCCAGTGAGGGCTTCTTGATTCTGGGCCTTCAACTTCCCCTTTCCTCCCCCCACAACCCACCCAGTCACACAAAGTTTTCACTAAATGTGTAAGCTGATGCTTCTTCACTCCAACTTGTAGTCTGAGGTTGTTGTTGCTCTAGTAGAAGTTTTTTTTTTTTTCTGTGTTGGAAGGTGTTATGCTATTCTTCCTAACCCACTGCTTAGATTTTCACCACTTGGATTTTTTAGATGAAGCTCCAGCTGGTAGCACTATCCTCCAGGTTTGTATTTATGTGGGTCCACAACCTTCTGTTTCTCTTACTGTTTTACCTGTTAAGTGATATTACACTTACTGGTGGTACCATACAGTGGTTTCAGGGCAAACTGTATGTCATATGCACCCAGTGCACTGAATGGCAATTCCTGGACCTCTGGTATAGTCCATTCATTAGTGCTTCTGCACAAAAGCTTCCATTCCAGAGACCATGGAGCCATATTGTCCAGTTACTGGAGTATTCCTGAGATGCTGATGACATCAAAACTTTTTGCCACTTAGCAATCATTTACTCTTATCTTTCAAGTTTTAGTATGAATTAAAATTATTATAAATTAAAAATTATTTATAGTTGGGTGAAGTAGTTCACACCTGTAATCCTAGCTTCTTAGAGGTGGAAATTTGCTTTAAAAAATCACAGTTCAAATCTCACTTGGGCAAAAGTTTAGTGAGACCCCATCTCAATCACTAACCTGATGTGGTAATTAATGCCTATAATTAATGCCTATAGTTGTAGGTACTCTACCTGAAAAATAAAGTAAAAAGGGCTGGTGGAGTGGCTCAAATGGTAGAGAAGTTGGCCAACAAGTTGAAGACCCTAAAAATTTGTCATTAAGCATATTTGTTTGGTTGTATACATAAGGTGCCTTTTCTCTTTTGTGACTTTTAATTTTTTTTTGTTAGTGTTTAGTGTTCAAAAGTCTGACCACAGTGTATCTTGATGTGGATTTCTACAGATTTGCTCAACTTCTGGACTCATAGGTTTACATCTTTTGCTAAATTTGGTAAACTTTCGGCCATAATTTTTTGAATGCTTTCTTAAGCCTGCTCTTTCCTGCCTTATTTAGCTTCCACTGACACGGGAAGTCATGAATCCCCATTACTAGAAGGTAGTAGCAAGATGGTCCTTGTTTCAACTGACACCGAGTGTTAGCCAGCTAAAAAAAAAATCTCAGCTCCCTAGTCTTCCTTCATTAACACTAAATATGTTGAAAGACCTCATGACAGGCCAATAACAGGGAAAGTTTTAAGTTGCCAAATTGGCCTTTGCCATAGTACATTGGGTTGGTAATATAGTTTTGCGTGTGTGTGTGTGTGTGTGTGTGTGTGTGTGTGTGTGTGTGTGTGTGTTGTTTAACTCAAATAGATTATTTTGTGAAAGTTCTGTCTTAGTAGTATGGCTCTTTCCTAATTCTTTGGGTAAAGAGAGTTAGCTTTTCTTTGTTTTATGTCTGGGCCCATTCATAGTTTCAGGTTGCCAGCTTCTTCTGTGCTGTATCAAGCAGAAAGAAAACCTAAGGAACTCACCACCCACTGTGCTTTGGGACTTACAGTCCTAACAGTCTGATATCTCTTTCCTTTTTCCAGTCATCCTTCGTCTGTCTTACACATAACATACAGGATTTTAGTTGTAATTCATGGAAAGACTAGAGAATAGTATATTTACTTATAGTACATCTTCCCATTAACTCCTTAATGGTCTTTTAGATTTCATGTTTACCTTTAGCTGTATCTTTTTATTCTTAGTAACTGAATATGAAGTAGATTACTATTTAAAGTACTGATATTTGTTAGCATAAATTTTGAAGTTTACTTTAACCACTTAGAAGGTATATTAGACTTTTTTATCACAGAGGCAAAATACTTGACAAACTATTGAACAAAAGGGTTATTTGTTCACAGTTTCAGAAGTTTCTGTCACATCAAGGAGGCCATCGTAGAACACAGGGTAGCTCACAAATCATGGCCATACGAACATGTGACAGAAGCTACCCACTTCATGTTGGATAGGAGAGAGAAAGAAAGGACTAGAACTACATATAATCTTTGAAAACATGCAACTAGAGAGCTTCTTCCTCCAGTTAGGACTGACTACTTAAAGTCTCTACCATCTTCCAAAATATTGCCACCACCTAGGAACAATTCTACACATAAATAAATAGAGGACATTTCATATTCAAATCAAAACAATAGAGATAAATCAATGAGACTCTTAAACCCAGAAGGAATCAAGAGTTGGCAAAGGCCTTCCTAAAGTTAATATTTTATGATTACTACAATAAGTCTTTCCTCTCACAATTATGAGAATCTTGAGTTCTCTGTGACTATCTTTTGCAGATATAAGCCTCATCATTCTGTTTCTTTGATGTATTTTATCAAGGTTAAAATTTTTGGATACAAGTTATGTCTTGCATTTTTACTTTTAAGCTGTTAGTCACCATGGAAACACAATTACATAAAAGTATCAATACATCAATACTTAACTAGTATCATTTTTGTTAACAAACTGAAAACATCTCACTTACCCAGTAATAATAATTTCTGGATATGTTTGTGCTCCAAGGTTCCAAGCTCCTCCACTGATTGGCCACTCCTAAATAGATTTATCAATAAAGAATATATATGTACTGTATTTTTCTTGTTAGAATAATTCAGAATGAAAATATTTTAAAATGATAAAACACTAACTTAAAATTAAGTTGCTATTAAAGTCAAGAATGAAAACACGTAATTATCTTTAAAAAATCCTCCATTAAACAAATACCTCCCTAAATACAAAATTCTGTTCCCATTAAAAGTAGTTTTAACCATTTTCACCAAATCCACAACCAGTTCAAAGAAATGTTAACTGTATAAATTTAATGTGTCAGTGAAATAATCTGTATGCCACCGAATTATTGTGGTTGTATTTATCAAAGAAATAAGTAGTGGTTCTAAAGTTAGCCATATCAATAGCATAGAAATAAGAATAGAAGGACTTTGGTAATTATAAATATTTGAACCTATTATGAAATATTTTAAAAAGAAATTTTATATTATTAATAAATGATTTATTATTTTATGTTCTAAACCACTTATTAATAAATGACCAAGCACAAACTTGAATTTCTTAACATATCACTCTTCATCTAAAATAACTAAATGTTACATTATGATTTTAATACATTAAAGTATACATGTTATAAACAAATGATCATGTCAGATAATATATCTAAGCGTATAATTATATACAGAATTCATAAGAAATATATATTCTTGCAGACTGAAACTTTTATAACACTTAGGAAATTCTGAATTTCATAAGTTATATGTTTAATAATACCATGCTATGACTTAACACAAATTTAGTGCAAATCCTCTATATGGAAAGTCAAAAAAAAACGGGACAAGTATGATCATATATATTTATATATGAATATACCCTTACCTTATTACTGTATCCTTGTTTTTTATGTTTGACTCCTATAGAATAGAGTACTAGAATCAAATCTGGAGGGCAATCGGCAAAATATGCTGTGCATGTAACTGGTGATTCATGAATGTCCATGGGATATGGATTTTCAAAAATTGGAAAACTAATAGATGGAGACAGTATATTAGTGTCATTTTACAAAGATAAAAACATTAATTATCATAAAGTAAGACCTAGAATGTTTCTACAAATTATACAAATTACAAATTTGTTTCTACAACTGTTACTATAAATTATAAATAAACTTCATCTAATTATTTTTCAGTACCATAAAATAAGAGTAATTTGAATAGAATGTTCCTTTTAATTTTGTTAGCTATAGAACAAACATTGAATAGAATGTTATTTTTAATGTTGTTATCTAAAGACTTATCTTTTAATATTATCTATAGAATTAATAGATTCCATTAATAATGGAGGAAATGTCCTAAAATAAATTCATTTTCTTTACAGACTTCGGACTCATAGCGCTAATCACATATAACCATGTATATACAAAGCACTTAACTAATATATATTATATTAACTTGAAAATATTACATCGGTCCAATTTACTAAAAATTATATCAAGTAGGTATTTTAATTAAATTCATATAACATGATTATAAATATTAAATATAGCTTTTGATATGTTTCTCAAAGGAAGACATTATATGGATAAATTTTTAAACTTTTTGCAGGAATAACTGATGTATGTACTGTGTAGGTTGTGAATGTTTTGTTTATTATTTACAGATCATTTCTTACATAAACTTGAGATCATACTTGGAATGAAGGCTATAGGTAGATGCAGTTAACTTCTTATATTCTCTACTATAATTTTAAAAACTATGAATACAGCATCAAATAATTTAACTTAGTCATATTATATTGAGAAATTCTTATATACTAGGTACATAGGGAAATTAATATTTTATGACATATTTGTTCTAAGTCTGTGTGATCACTTTACATCTGATACAATGATATTTTATTGCAGAAAGGCTGCAATTGTTACAAATAATTTTCTCGGGATAGTACTAGGAGCTTAATTAGGCATTCAAGTTCAATTGTCAGGGAATATATTATATGGATGGTTTGGAGCATCCTTGGCAACAGTTTTCTTTCTACCAAACTGAAACACTGCAAAGGGTATGGTATCCCAAATAAGAATAGTTGTATATGAAAAATTAAGTGGGAAAAAAGCAACTCATGTTTAGTAAGTGACAAATAGGTTAAACTGGATAGATCAGAAATTGTTTGTTATGGAATATAAGTTATTAACATTTCTGAGATCAGAGTTAGGAGTAAAATCACTTTAAAGACCATATCTACATCTTAGAATGTGATAACAGCAAGATGTAACAATGATAGGCACTTGAGAAGGCAAATAGTGTAATGGAAATATTTGGGAAAAATCACGTTAGTCTATAGTCAAAGAGGAATGGACATTAAAGATTTTTTCCCATTTTAAATTATCTTTAAGATAATTTTATACATTTAAGGGCTGTCATTTAACAAAGCGTTTATGAATATAATGTCATCCCCTTAAACATTCTCATCCATACCTCCCCTATCTACTGCTTCCCTCAGTCTTCTTAATTTTGTAGTATATGCATTGGATTGTTGTCTGCATTTTCCTTCTCTTCTCATCATTTACCTCTACTCCACACTTTAGAGTAGTCATTTCCTGGTGTTTTATTTTGATGAGCTTTGATTTGGCTTTCTAAGGAACTACACTATTTGAGATTTCCTTGGAATCTATTGTATTTCAGTTAATACAGTTGTATACACTTGCATACCACCCAATGTATTTACTCATGAGTTTGTAAACTAAATCCAGCATCTACATATAAGAGAATATATAAATCTTTTGTGTCTCTGGTCCTGACTTATTCACTTAATATAATTTCTCCAAGTCTTGCCATTTCTTAATAAATGGTAGAATATCATCCTTTGTAATGGATGAGTAAAATTCCATTGTGTGTGTGTGTGTGTGTGTGTGTGTGTGTATCACAAATATATCACTTTGTCCATTGAGATGCCTCTGGGCTGATTCCAAACCTTGGCTATCATGTTGCAATAATCATAATTGTGCTGGTGGCTTTATTGTATCCTCGTTTGTAATCTTTTGGGTAAATGCCCAGGAATGTAATTGTTGAATCATAGGGAGTTCTATGTTTAAATTTTTTTTTCTATGTTTAAATTTTTGAGGAATCTCCACATTGCTTTCCAGAGTGGCTGAACAAGTTCATATTCTTACCAACAATGTATTAAGGTTCCGTTTGGCCACATCTTTATTAGCATCTGTTATTGTTTGTTTTCTTGATAATGGCCATTCTAACTCAATGAGCTAGAATCTCAATGTTGTTTTTATTTTCATTTCCTTTGTGAACAATATATCGAGCATTTCTTCATGTACCTACTGGCCGTTTTTACTTCTGAGATGATCTTCTTTAGCTCATTATCCCATTTATTAATTGTGGTGTTTTGAGGGTCTAATTTAAGTTCTCTGTATATTCGGGATTTAACCAAAGATGTGAGGAAACTCTATAGTGAAAACTTAAAAATGTTAAAGAAAGAAATTGAAGAAGATTTAAGAAAATAGAGAGACCTTCCATGCTCCTGAATTGGAAGACTTAACATCATGAAAATGGCAATACTTGGGCTGGGAATGTGGCTTAGTGGTAGAGTGCTTGCCTAGCATGCATGAAGCCCCGGGTTCAATTCCTCAGTACCACATAAACAGAAAAAAGCCTGAAGTGGCAGGACTGGCAAAAAAAAAAGAAAGTAAAAATGGCAATACTGCCCAAAGCAATATACAAATCCAGTGAAATACCCATCAAAATCCCAATGAGATAGAGAAAACAATCCAAAAATTCATATGGGACAACAAAACATTCCAAATATCAAAAGCAATCCTAGTAAACAGATTACCAAACTTCAAATTCTATTACAGAGTCATAATAATGAAATTACCTCAGTACTAGCACAAAATAGGCCTGAAGACCAATGGAATAGAAGACCCAGAAATAAACCCACAGAACTATAGTTATTTAATATTCAATAAGGGAGCCAAAAACATAGGCTGGAAGAAAGATATAAACAGTACTGGTAAAACACATGAAGAAAACTGGAACTTAATCTCTCTATATATCACCTTGTATCAGCATCAATTCAAAATGTATCAAAAACCTCAATTTAAGACCTGAAATCACGAAACTTACAGGAAAGAGTAGGGGAAACATTAGGTCTCTGGGGCACAGGTAGAAACTTTTTGAGTAAAGATCTAGAAGCACAGCAAATCACAGAAAGCCTTGATAAATGGATGTGCATCAAACTAAAAAAAGTTTCTGGAAGGCAAAGAACAGCTAACAAGACAGCCTACAGAATGGAAGAATATATTTGCCAGCTACACATCAGACAATGACCTAAAGATTCTGAAGAGAAGTAATTAAAAATCTACTGAAGTATTTAGATATAATATTACAAGCTCATTGCTATGGAAGTAGAAAAGAATCCAAGAAACCAAGAAGAGTATAAAATTGTACATGATAAACCTTACTTCACATTGAGGAGTAAAAGGAAATAAATGAAGGGGAGAAGGATACTTGAAAAAGTCTTCATAATTACAACTTGTATAAATAAGTTCAATATGGCTGAGAGGTAACTGTAGGAAAAGAGAATATATCCAAGTTTTGTCATGCTAAATTTCAAATAATATTAATGAAAAGGGAATTTCATGTAAAAATTTAAAATATTAAGGTAAAGCAATAAGGTAAAATATGAGAGTAAAACTTGAAAGTAAAATGTCAAGTTATATGAATAACCTAATTCAAAACATAAGAATAAATATATAATATAGTAAATTATGTTATACATGATTTAAGTGAAAGTATAAATGTATGTGCTAAAGAAACTGGGCCTTGGTCATGGTTTCCTTATCTGCAATAACTAGTATATTTCTGAATCAAGCAGAAAAGGTCAGATAAATTGATGTTAGGAGAATGAACCCCAAGATAAGTATTCAAATGTTTTTTGCTTTTTTTTTTCCTTTCATGCAATTGTTTCTAACATATTTTATAAGATGATTTCTTTGTTGCTTTGTATGTCCCTCCCCCACGGTATAACCCATGCTTTTACTGTATTTGATGTTGGTATAATTTGTGGAGGGGAAGGGAAAAAACAAATCGTTTAAATAGGGATACAGGTGGACCCATTGCAACAATGAGATGTACAAGTCATTATGTCGAAAAAGGAACTTTACAACTTTGGTGGGGGGTGAGGGGAGGATTAGGTGGGGGGAGAGGGGAGTATGGGAAGGGATGGGAAGGGGAAACAAAGAGGAGGCAACAATGCTTGATAAGAAATGTACTCGTTATCTTGCCCATGTAATTGTAACTCCTCTGTACGGTATTCTCACAATAAAATAAATAAATAAAAGCAACTGGGCCTTGGAAGACATTAGACAATTAGATAAGAAGAACCGAAAAGCATGACACATAAACACCAATGAGCTCAGAAAGGAATATTTTAATAGAACTGTACTAAAGGTTCTTAGAGAATGAAGCATATGCTTATGTATTTAAATTTTAATCAAGTTTAATATAATAAAGGGAAGCTAGATAGAATTTAGTTATGATAATAGTAAAAAGACCCCTATCGACATTTTATAAACTATAAATTAGTATAAAATAAAGAAGAAACATGGGTCTTAAATCTATAAATCATGTGGAAATTAGAAATCAGACTGTGATTTATTTAATAAAAATTTATTAAGGGCCTAACTCCATGTCAAGAAATTTTTTTTGTGGAGCCTATAGTTTTATAAGAGGACAATAATTAACACTAAAAAGAAAAATCTGTGCAATAAAGTGAGAACCATGGGGGCTATGAGAGCTCAAAATAATATACTTAACCAAATTATATAGGTAATGAGGGATTTCTGTTTAATAAGGCACTGATAACTAGTTTGAGATTCCTAAGATGTTAATTGGGATAAAAAAGAAAAGGAAATTGTTCAGGCAGAGGAGAAAGAATATACAAAATTTTACTAAATACACAAAGGGTTCAAAGACAAGTGTATCTAGAACATATAATGAAGGAAAACTAGTTTCATTTCTATCACTATTTATAATGAAAAATTTTAACTAGGGAACAATGAATCAATTGCACTTTTAAAGTATTTTATATTTGTTTCAAATGCCTATGTCATAATGAAGAAAGGAGGAGGAGGAGGAGGAGGAGGAGGAGGAGGAGGAAGAAGAAGAAGAAGAAAAGTAGTAAATCAAAGAAGGCCTCAGTTAATTAAAATCTGGAGAAATTTAGTTCAAGCAGAAAAGCTCACTGTATTCCATTTCCAAAATAACAACAAAGAAAAACAGGATGCAGGTATGACTCAACTGGTAGAGTGCCAACCTAACAAGCAAGAGGTCCTGATTTCAAACCACATAAAGAAGGCTTTAATCTCTGTCCCTAAGAAGTCTTCTATATTTATTTACAAAGTAGCTTAATAACATGTTTATCAGGTATCCTTTTTGTTTAGTCAGTTTTTCTTTCTTATGAACAGCTTATGACAATTACTTTTACTTCAGGATATGGCAGAAATGTGATGCATTTTGTGTCCCTAGTCTCAAATGCTTCTGTCCAAATATCAGGTGCTACTTTTCAATTTTCTCAGTGTTATCAAAATATTCCTAGTTTTGGTATCATCATTTAATCAAACTGTATTTCTGTAATTTTTGCAAAACAATTTCTACATAAAGAACACTTATTATCTAAAGAATACTAGTACCAATTAGATAAAATGTGGTCCTACATTTTAATTATAATAGTTTAAAAATATTAGTGTCAATCTATATGTAAATAACTTACTTGCTTTGGGTGAGATCAACTACAATGAGATCTTTTTCCAGAAGTACTGCAACAGCATAAGGTTCTTGAAATTCTGCAAGTAAAAACAAGAAATCAGAAAGTTTTCATACTGTATATTTTATAAATATCACAAAACAGCATTTTCTTTATTTCCTATAAAATGTTATTTATATGACTTGAGAAAATTAGATTATAAACCAAAGTAACAACAGTTGTTTAATAAAATATATTTTGTGTCTCTCAAATTTATGTAAGGAATACTCGAGGAAAAAAGCAAAAGAAAAAAGTGGCATAATATAATGTTAAATGCATCTTAATGATAATGTATTGATGGTAATAGATTATTTGAATAGGATGGAGCTGTCACCTATTTTTTCATAAACCTGGTATTCAAGGTCTGATTTCATGCCTAAAAGGAGATGTACTTAGAAAGCAGTAACTCTGCTCTGGAACATGATACTTACTGGCCTCCCTACAAAAGTAAGACCACTTATTCTTAAAACTTTACTTTCAGTGCAAACTGTTTTAACATACTTTTAACAGACTACTACATGCCTAAAATCTAATTAGCCCTCCCCTTTTCCTTCCTTGTCCCCTATTCTTCCTTCTAAATGTTGCAGAAATTGTTTTAAGAACAAAAAATATATGGAGACTAAGACTGACACAGACTTTCTCGTGGAGTTTCCATTCTAGGGATACTTAAAAATCACAAGCAGAAGAAATTAAGAGCTCAGGAAATAATGGGAGCTACGAAAAGAATAATTACAAGTATGAACACGATTTCTGGTTGGAAAAGGGAGAGGCACGAATTCAGTTGAAGTCAAGAAAAAGACTGTTTTCATTTATAAAGAAATAATAAGGGCAAAGTACAGTGAGTTACTCTCAAGGGAGAAATAAAAATAAGATAAACACTTCATGTATATAATATTTCATTAGCTTAGACACATTGTTATTTTTCTGGTTTATAAAGAAAACTCTTCCAAAGAAGAGACTGACACAGGTCACTAATTAGTCAATGATTAAGTTCAAACTGTAATACAAACCATCTGACTCTAAATTCCATCACTTTTTCATTACATTAGCAGTTTGTACTGGGTAGTTTAAGTAGTATTGAACCAAATCAATAATTATCTGGTAAAAGTTTTGTTTAAAAGATTCAGGTTTTAGATGGGAAGCAGAAATACAAGAATAGACAACCTGCACAGCTTTCAGACCTGAGAAGCTCTGGAGCTACTCAACAACTTACATGGATATGAAAGAAAATACAACATACAAACAAACAAAAAGCTGAGAAAAGAATTGGTATAATGTTTGCTATTCAAATGTATTGCTTCATAATGTTTGCTATTCAACTTGTTTTCAAACTAAAATTTCCCTCCTTTCTGACCTTTAGCTTTTTAATATTGTTTTTAAAGATATAAGATATTTAGATTTATATAATTATTAACTATATTTTAATATAATTATGATTAAAAGATTTTGTTCATTTCACTGTAACAATAGTAAAATGAACTTAGTATTAAGAAAACATTTATGTTATCAATTAGTAAATCATTTCCCATCATTGATTTTTTTCCATTTTATTAGCATACACTGGTTGTACAAAGGGGTTTCATTATGATTTTTTCCATAAATGCATGCAATGCTTTGATATTTTATTCTTCAGTGTGAAGAACAATGCGTTTGATATGACTAGATGTTTTCTCTTTGTTATCTCTGTTTAGGAACATCTCTGGTTATGATCTAAACAATATAAAAATAAAATAGCTAGACACTGATATGTGTAAACTAAAAAAATTTATCATCAATCAAGATGCATTGTATTCATAAATTGATTTGTTGAATGGAAACTCCTTTGTACAACTACTTAAAGATAATAAAAATATAATTTGAAAAGAGAATTTTTAGAAAGTTACATCTATTTTATGGTTCCTTAACAAAGAAAAAGTGGCAGCATACATTTCATCTTTATAGAAGTACCTCTGTGTTGTGATGACCAGTGAGCAAGATTTCCTTAGAAGTATTTTGCAATGTGTGTCTATTTACTAAACACTTGATATTATGCAAATTAGTTTTAGCTATTTTGACCTTTACCCATTGAAATAGCGCCATAATGACAATCTGAGTTGTTAGAAAGATTAGATGGAACAATTTATATGAAGATGTTTATATCCAATAGATGTAACTATATAGTAATATTGTTAGTATCTAGAAGGGCAGTAAGAAACTTTTCTGTTATGTACTGCTGTGTATTGTAGGCTTTCTCTTCTAAAGTTTTGATGTATTGTTTTAATAGTTCAAACACATTTAAATAGTTAATAAGACTCATTTATATTTCACTGAATCAAGTTAAACTACTTCTTTTAACCTATGATGAATGAACACTTCAATCTTCCTTTACCCATTTTCTGTGAAAGAAAGACTTATTAATTCACTTATAGAAGTGAACAGCCATGCTGACAATGTATTCATAGATTATTAAATACCATTAGAAATTGTCCTAACTTTTGCTGGTTTAGAAATTTATGTACCACAGACATATAATTGTATCTGTAACCATATATTTTCAGTTTCCATTGCTAGCAAATTTTCTTCTAAAAGGCACTTAAAAGGAGGAATTTTCCTTTCTTCAGCTTTTGTCCTTTATTTCTGTTCTTTATTTTTTTCTTCATAGTCCCTTGACAGTCAGTCCTCATCCTTCTTTTTATATACTTTTACCATTCATTCTCATAACTACAGAGAAAACTTATATTCTGATAATTCAGAACAAATAATTGCAGAACATATTCTCTCTGTTCTCTAAAAACTCTATTCAATCTTACCTTTCTCTCCAAAAACTATTAATGTACATGATACTACTATGTTTAAAACATATAGTTATCTATGAATTATCATATCACTCCCTATTCTAGTTGTACACCAAGTTCAGAGAGTTTTTCTCATTCTAATCTTTCAGAAACTATCCTGTTTGGGTCCTTGAATGTTTTAAATATACATTACTTATAGCTGAAATCTGAAATTTCAGTATCTCTTAAAACCTATGTGTTACTTTTTGGGAAATTTTTACTAAAATTAGTGCTTTAGTCATCACAGTATTTCTTTAGAATTTCTTCTTAGCTACCTATTTCTAGGCATATTCAAAATCCTTTCAAGGTTTTCTAAATATCACCCTAGGAAAGTTTACAATTTAAAAAATCCTTACCCAACTTCTTTTTTAATGTCTGCCTAAATTTTATTTGTGAAACTTTGCATGGATATTTCAGCTATCAACTATTTAGTCTATACGATAGTATATTATTAATACTCCAAAGCACATACTTTAGTATTTGAGGTCCTACTTCAATTAAACTAGTCATAATTATTTACTGATCTAGTACAATTTTATGCAATTTCGCATCAGAGATCAGTTTCCTACTTGATCTGCATGCTCAACAAGTCCTTGGAACACTAACACTACAGAAACATTCAATAAATATATCTTGATTAATTAACAAAATAGGTAATCTGTCTGTTCTAACTGAAAAGGTTACTATATTGTTATTCATCTCATTTTAAATATGGAACTAAATAATTTAAAAGAAATAAATGCATCCCATATGAAATTTATAACAGACATATCTTCATAGTTAACAAAGGCTCATATAGCCTTCCAATAATCATATGAGAACAGTGTTATTATTCTTTTTCTATAAATAATAAGTAGAACTCATTAAGTATTACCCAAATATTCTATTCCCAAGTTTAATGCCCTCCCTCTACATCCATGTTCCCTTTGAACACATAATGGATAACCTAGAATGTTGTTTTAATCATAAACTCATATCTTTGTTTTCATTTTTAGATTTCATTAAAAGTGTATCACCATTAGATTTTAACACACAGCTTCTATGAGTTTAGATTCATTTTTATGTTTACAATAGGTCTTTATAATCAAGATGATAAAAAATACACATGCACTCTTCTCCCGAAGGACCTCTGTCTACTCTTAAAACAGAAATAAATCACTAACCATACATCAGCAATCCTAGAGTAATCAGCGGTACTGCAGTTGCATTTGAAGCAAAAGCAGATGTGAAACAGATACAGTACCACCAGAGTTACAGATCACTGATATCAGGTAAGTGCTTTAACTTTGATTGGCATTGGGATGGGATGGGTGGAGCTGGTCTAGGAGAGACTATTAGGAGACCTCAGTTTCCCCAAGTGATTTCACCCTGGACCCCTATCGGACCCTCCCAGCTCAGCTTCCACCATCCTTATCAAAGTTTAAAGCACTTACCTGATATTAGAACCTGAAACGCCAGCACTGCTGCACTACATCTGTCTTACTTCCAGTTTGTCAGGTACAACTGCAGAACCTGCTCCCGCACCTGTAGCTCACAGTGTTGTATGTACCACAGTGGATGTCTGCTGCCAAAACTGAAAATATTTAACCTTAATTTCATCAGAAACTTGTCATTTCAAAAATGATTTTCAACATTAATAGTTTTATTTTAATTACTTACCATTTGGATAGGGTGTTTCACATAAAGTTAGAAATTCAACAATAGGATGATCCATTTCAAGTACTGTAATTGCTTTTCCATGCATAATAGTTAAACTTGGTCTTCTGCAAGCTTTGTCATAGGACAGCCCACCAGAGAATATTATGAATGGTTCACTATATAGGAAAAAAAGTTAATGAGATGGAGAAGTCCTTTAAGACAATATGAAATCAAAGAACTAAGCCTTTAAAGAATAAGTTCAGTGAGATTATGTACACTGCAATTTGACAGCAACCTACTACTTTTAACAGTTTCTTTTTTCTGGATATGAATTCTAACCATTAGAATAACTAATAGATAAACCTAAAGGTATACGAGTAGGATTGGACAGAGAAGTGGAAGTGCTCCCTGGCTTTAAAAGGATAGTTAGTTGATTCTCCAACTGCATATCACTATCATTAGAATATTAGTTTATGTTAGAATATCAATTTAACTAGTTGGCTTGTGGGGCCCAACATCCCTAAGAAAAATGTGAAGTCCATAAGAAAGAAAAATTAATGAAATGAAATGTGACAGAAGAAAGCTTAGAACAATAGGTGAGAATATGAAAATTCTAGATAATGAAGTTTCTGAAATAGAAAAAGAAATATAGCAGAGGGAAGGGGGGAGAATGCAGGCAAGAATTCATTGTATATCACAGAACTGAGAAAAGTAAGGGAAGGGGGTTACAAGGGGGTGAAGATGTTGAAGGGATGACATAGATCAAGATGTATTGTACAAATAAACTCCTTTTTAAATGTTAAAAAATAAATACATAACCTAAAAATTAAGAAAAGTGAGAGAAGGAGTGGTTCAGAGGGGTGATTGAGAATTTTGATTGTTTTGGGGTTTTTTTTGTTTGTTATTGTCTTTCGTTTGGTGGGTTTTTTGGTCCATCATAGGGCTTGAACTCAGGGTCTGGGCGCTGTCCCTCAGCTCTTCAGCTCAAGACTAGTGCTCTACCACTTGAGCCACAGCGCCACTTCCTGAGTGAGAATTTTGAAAGGGGCAACATTCATCATGATGCATTGTATTTATAAACTGCTTTGGTAAATGACAACTTCTCTGTACAACTCCTTAAAGAAAAATATTTTAAAAGAAGATATAGCAAGATGGATAAAGATGCAAACAAAGTTTAAGTTATAAATATTATTTTAAAAACAGAAGATAACACTTTATATTTCTGTTCATATTTAAAAAATTAAAATATTTTAATATTTATTATTATTGTATAAAGCATTCATCATTTTTTAACCAATAATATTAGGTTAGGCTAAAGAGATACTGATATATACTTAAAGTAAATGCTTAAAACTTACTATAATTTCTATGAACATTTTAGAAAGCTAGTTAGATATAAACATTAAATATATCTATGATACAAACAAAACTTTCTAATGTAAGCATATAACTAATATAAAATAGAAATACCCAATGTGCAGTTCAAACAAATATTTATACAGAGCTTAAGGTAATCCTAGATGATAGAACTTACACTACTGGTTCTAGCAAATAAACATTGCAGAAGTATAGAATATGGGGAGGGGTAGTTGTAGAGATGGGAGGGAAGGGATGGTAGGGGAAAAACAAAGGAGGAGGCAACAATGCTTGATAGGAAATGTACTCATTACCTTGCTCATATAACTGTAACCCCTCTGTACAGTATTTTTACAATAAAAATGTACAAAAAAGTATAGAATATGATGGCTATACAAATACAAAATAAAATTCTCTTAAATACTAGACTTTCTATCTTCTATACCTTAAAGTTTAGTATTTTAAAATCAAGCCAATATATCTTGATTTATCTTTCCAACTAAAAGTAATCTTTCCAATTTCAAAATGAAGATCTTTAAGTATAGAGATATTATATAAAATTTTTTATAAGCAACATTAATGAGAGCATAGCTTCTGTTTAGTGAAAACTGCTCCTTTAAATATGTATGGCCTGGGCTGGGAAGATGGCTCAGTGGTAGAGCGCTTGCCTTGCATGCATGAGGCCCTGGGTTCAATTCCTCAGCACCACATAAGCAAAAAGAAAAAAGCCGGAAGTGGCGCTGTGGCTCAAGTGGTAGAGCGCTAGCCTTGAGCTAAAGAGCTGAGGGAACGCACCCAGGCCCAGAGTTCAGGCCCCACGACCGTACCCCAAAAAATAAATAAATATGTATGGCCAAAAACGCAATTTTCTTTTCTTTGGTGGGGAAGGGGGGGGGGGATAGTTCTTGGGTTTTAACTCATGGCTTCATATTTGCTAGGCAAGTGTTTTACCCCTTAGACACACCCTCTTCTCATTTTTGCTTTTGTTTGAAAAGGTCTTATATTTTAGCTCAGGATACCCTGAAACTGGTAGCCTCCTAACATTTGCCTCCAGCACAGCTTAGAGTACAAGCATGTACCAAAACTCTATCCTTAATTGTTAAAAAGAATATATATGATACTAATATAACTACTCATAAGAATTTAAAAGCATCTAATACTTATTTGCAATATTCATAACAATGATCTTTATAGATATGCATAACAACAAACAAGCCAGTTTTTAATGTAGGGAATTAATGTGGAGAATCCAGCCAGTACATATATTTACAATTATGCATAATTTTAACATACTAAATTAATAGTTATCTGCTTTCATTGTCTCTGTTCCATATATATATATATTCCATATTCCCCAAAGTAAAAGTACATACCTATTCCTGCAGGTCTTATATTCTACTTTAAGAATTGGTTTACAAGATTCAGATTTTCTTCCTTCTCTTTGACTTTTTCCTAAAAAAGGAAAAGATTTAATGTAATCTGATTTAATTTGTACATGAGAATTTTGAAAATTAAAAAAATGGTAAAATAATGATATAATTATGTTTGACAAAACAAACAAGTCTAGAGATCCTAATACTTTTAGGATGAACATGTAACAAATTTAGAGTTGTAACAACTGATTACTATATAATCAATGACATTATTCATAAAATTATCCGCCTTTACAGCTTTATATTTTGAAATATAAATGTTACTTCTTATAAATTTATTTAGTTACTTTTGATTAAAAATAAAAGAAGCAAGTTTGAAATGGAAGATGCAAACATACATACTTATTAATATGTATAATGTAATGTGTTGTTATGACAAATTCCTACTAGGATCACAATTTTATATATATTGGAGGCAAACTCCTCATATTACACAAAGATTTGTGATGTAAATCATATGAGGATGCTTCAAATAAATTCCATCTTGATTTAATTCATTTAAAGCTACTTCTGTCACACTAAATATAAATAATATGTCCCATGGCTTTAAAATAATTTTAATGAGTATTCTATTAGTTTTAATCTAAATTATAGACCTTTTTACAGAGGCAATGATTATGTTGTTTGGACTTAATATGGTTTTGAAAAAAGATAAAGAGAAGTACATGAAAACAAAACTGCATATGATGTATTTATCTTTAAAATCATGCTTCTAGTTTAATTCTATACCTCACTTTGATAATATTGTTTCATGATATTCAAATTTTATGCTGATTTTATTAAGAACTTTTATTTATCTGGGTATTTTCCTAATTTACAGATACACATAAAGATGTTTACATGAATATATGCTTAAATTTTTATAATAAAGGATGGCACAACTAAATTCAATCACGTTGACAATGCAGTTTTATTCAATTTATTTAAAAGAAATGGTATCAGTATACAACAAATCATTATCTGCCCCATGTAAATTCTAAAGTTGCCTTTTTTCTTTCTCTTTTATCAACAAAAATCTTGATGCTAAATTGGTCATAAAATTCTCAGTGTAGAAAAATTACATATATATATCATATATCAAAGAGATGCAGATATAAGTAGATCATGCAATGTAATAAAGAAATATTTTTGGCTCAAGAACTCACTCTAAACAGTGATCTTAAGATTGACATTGGACTTTAGTGATTCTGATAATGAAGGGGAACTGAGGGAAATAAAAGACACAAACAGAAGATAGATCTGTTCTCACTTTATATGGATTTTATTTTCACCTACTGCTTCTCTAAATTACCAAGCCATTATTTTAACAAAATATTGTACATATATGGAAGTAAGTATTTTCCAGTTAATAAATATCACTGTCACAAACTAATCACAGTAGAAATGAATAATTACATGGCTAATTGATGTTTTATTTCAAATTCCAATTACAACAATTTGTTTTTTATTATATTCATTGCATGTCAGTAATTAAAACATGCATGTGTCATATTATTTAAAAGAACATTTTGTTGCCATTCCTTTTTTTGAAAGGTATTATATTAAGGTATTACATATATAAAGAAATAACTAAACTCCAAAATACCTGAATCCACTAGATTATACAAAACAAACAAATTTTACAGTATGATATAACAGAAACAAATGGCTGACATAAAATATTGTAGAAGTTGACGTTAAAAACAAAGGTTTTATGGTTGGCAAATTTGTCTAGATAAAAAGATCTAGTGTAAAGGAACCGAAAAAATAATTCTTAGGTACAAAATAATCAATCAATATAATTTATTCTTTAAACAATGGAAGATTTTTGAGCTAGATAGTAAAACCATGTTTCAGAACATTAATATGACTTTTTTTTGGATGTGCTGGGTATTGACCTCAGGGCCTTGTATTTGATAGGCAGGCATTCTTCCTCTAGAACCAAGCCTCCAGCTCTGTTTTGCATTGCTTATTTTTGAGGTACCCCTGCAGGCCTAGGTTTCTATCCTTGTACTTATACTTCCCTGTATAACTGGAGATGACAAGTGCACGTTACTATGCCCTTTTCTTGTACTTCCTCTAGGACTGGGGTAACAGGTATACACCACACGGCCAACCATTAGTTGGAGTCTCAAACTATAATCTCCCAATCTCTGCCTTCCAAGTAGCTAGTATTATAGGCTTCAGCCACTTTGTCAAGTTAATGTGGCTTAATTTAGCAAAATGCTTTTTGAAGAGTATAAGAATTCTAGAAACACAATTTTGAAACAGCACAGGCAAAGATAAAAACTGAATAAAGAAAAAAGTCTCCAGCAAGTATGGAATACCTGTGTCTGTAATAGAAGTTTATCAATCTCAACAGACCAGTAGAATTAGAATTCATTTTATATAATATATATACATATATACTAGTTTTTTTAGCAGTTTGAATTCTAATAACATATTTCTATGTTTTATGTATATAACATATAATTATGTTATAGATATAAATATATTAAATGTTTGGAACTAGTCAAAATTGAATTTTAATAATATAAGCAAGTAAATACAAAATTTATCAAGTAATTATAGTATACTCTTACATACAAAAAAACCTGAGAATTTCAGTGGACAGGAGTGAGGGGAATAAGAACTAATTACCACAAAGGCAAGTAATCCTGAGTTGCATATCTACCTAAGTGTTCATAGTGGCAACCTAAATAAAGCATTTCTAAGAATGCATCCATATGTGATCTTCAAGTAAAAAGGTCAAGTGTTAATAATTTAATCCTTTATACTTGTAATATATGACTATGGTATAAAAATGGCATACAAACAAAATATGACATATTATAGAAAACATTATTTTCTAAATAAAATGCTGTAACAAGTGTGAAAAAATGGAAAATATAATGTGTAACTTAGGTTTTGACTTTTATGCTTACAAATACTAAATGTTGTAAGGTAAACATAAATTTCAGTTAATTCCCAATGTTATCAGAAATAATTTGGTCACTTAAGTCATAGATATTCATACATTTGATTAAGTCAGATATTCATACATTTGATTTTTTACAATTCTAGTCACATATATGGATGCAAGAAAAATCTTTACTGAAGATTAAACACCTCTTTTTAATAGGTAAGATAATAAATACTACCTATCATTAGTCTAAGTGCCAATGGCTCATGCTTGTAATCTTAGCTATTCAGGAAGCTGAGATCAGAGGATCTCACAGCTCAAAGCCAGACCTAGTAGCAGTCTGTTAGACTCCACCTCTAATTAACAGCAAAATGTCCTAATGTAAGTATAGTTCAAGTAGTAGAGTATCCTTGTGAATAAGCAAGTTGAGCAAGTGCAAATTTCTGGTACCAGCAAAATGAATGAATGAATGAATAGGCACAATTCTTATATTTAGTGTAGGAGTATAAAAGTTAGTCCTGAACATCAGCTATTATATATAGCACCATTCTGTCTCTTCTTCAATTCTTGAAAATTGTCTAACTATACTATATCTTTTACCTCAAATATATCAAGCATTATCTATTATCCATTTTTGGTTGGTACAGCCTTTATGTAAGTATACCACACAAAATAGGAAAGTGGGGTGTTGGCAGTAAGGGAAGCAAAGTTGAGGCATAATGTGGAGATCAGTAGCAACTACAAATAAACAATGTTATAATTTCTTTTTTGAAAAACCAAGCCTACTAATGCCATCACTCTTACTTTAAGTCAGTGTTGAGTCTCCAGTTTTTCCCTGAAAGATCTTACCATGTGGAATTGTGGTCTGGAAAGGGCGACTTGGGCTTTTCAGGTTCCACAAAGTCAAGCTACCATCTGAATGGCTGCACATGAACTGTCTGCCTTCATGATGCCAATCGATTGAATGAATAGCCTAATAAAATAACAAAAAGAGATAGGGGAAGTAAATATGTTGTATCATTAGATATAGTCCCAAGGAAAAATACTCTGACAAAAGTATTATACTGATAGCATGTTTTTTCTTAGCAGATCTTTGACCTCAATCTTCTAAAGACTTATAAAAGGCTAATGAAAGAAAAGTTAAGCACATGCCCTAGTATAATTGTATTTTATAAACTTTTGATTTTAATTCTAGTCCCTTTCTGTATCATGACATACTTACTTGTCAAATTATATAGAAGTAAAAGAAAAGCTAGGCACTTGGTATCTCATGCCTGTAATCCTAGGTAATCAGGAGGCTGAGATCTGAGGACTGCAGTTCAAAACCAGCATAGGCAGGAAAAGCTGTGAGACTTTTCTCTCCAACAAACTACTCAAAAAAAAACCCCAAAAGTGGTGGTGTTGCTCAAGTGTTACAGCACTATTTTCTCAAAATGTTATATTCTCAGTGCTAGTATAGAATTTTGCATAAAGTAAGTTTTCATGGAATATATAATGAATGAGTAAGAAATTGTCATGCATATTTCTAAAGCTCAGGTATTATTCCTAAATCAAGTCTGGGTAATGTATTAAGTACAAAATAAGGGCATGTTCATACAAAATCTTTTCTTTAAAGAAAAATAAAAGGAAGATTAGTATAAGCGAATTTTAAGAGGACTTATTATTTGGAACTCTGTACACATAAATACATACACATAATGTAGATATATCCATCAACCTGTACATAATATAATGTAAAATGTTCTATATAATAAGCATTATTAAAGGTAATAACTGATGGCTGGGATAATTATACATATTACAAATGAAATAATATATGAACTGTGCCTGAAAAAATAACGCTCGATTAAATGGAAAGTCAACAAGAAATTCTGAACTGAAGTTTTCATTGCTATACAGAGACTTTTGGGCCAGTTTCCAGTAGGTGCAATTAGAAGGAAAACATTCATCATTATCTTCTCTGTTGTTTATTTCTTTTTACCTATATGGAAATGAAAATGTCACTTCTTTTGCTTCCCCAGTGGCTCATTCCTGTGATCCTAGCTACTCAGGAGGCTGAAATCTGAGGATCTCAGTTCAAAGCTAGCCCAGGCAGGAAAGTCTGTGAGACTCCTATCTCCAATTAAACACCATAAAACTGCAGTGGTGCTGTAGCTCAAGTGGTAGAGCGCTAGCCTTGAGCTGAAGAGGTCAGGGACAGTACCCAGGCCCAGAATTCAAGCCTACTACCGACAAACAATAACAACAAAACAAAAACTAACATTCAAGATATAATTCCTACTAAGAAAAATTAACCCAGAGTTGAAACTTGTGCAAATAGCAAAAGACAGTGTGAGACACTATTTTAGATAAAACACTTGTAATAAATATACAAAGCTTAGGAGTAATAAAGTGACACAAAGTCATAAAACAACTTTCAAGTATTTTTCAGTAGAAATCACTTACCTCATCATAATATACTCTCAATTCTGCTCTTTTAGATTTCAAATCCCAGAATACTACTGTACCATTTTCATAACCTATTAACAGCTGAAAAACATTAAAACAATTATATTCTTAATTCTGATATTAATTTTAATTAGGATCAAATAAAGAATAATGTTAATACAATAAAGAAAAATTCCATATAACAAAAACTTCCATAAATATAACAAAACCTTCATACAATGTCAAATTTTCTATAATTTGAAAATAACCTTAATAGCCTAAAAAAATTCACCACAATGTTTGACAAGAAATGTATTCACTACTTTACCTATGTAACTGTAACCCCTTTGTACATCACCTTGGCAATAAAATTAAATTTTGAAAAATTCACCACAAAGTAATTTTTATGTATCAACTAAAAATGTTTTAAATGATAAATCAGCTTTCTTTAATGTAAATATTTACCAAAGAAATGAAGAAACTATTAATATATGACACAATATAAAAATATGTGAAAATTGAACAAGGAGAAAAATGAGATAGAAAATTAAGGTAAAATATAAAATAGTGGGTGCCACTGTTCAAGATGCATTGTGCATGTAAATTGACATGTTGAATTGAAACCTTGTGTACAACTGTTTAAAGATGTTAAAATAAATTTGGAAAAAAAGATAAAACCGGATGCTTTATTAACTATTAATAAACCACTTGATCCAATGTATTTAAAACTATGGCCAAAATGTGGCTTCAAATTTCTTTCTATCAAGCTCTATTTTATTTGGTTAGTTAGTATTTCAAATTGGTTTAGAAACTCTCAGAAGTTCACAAAGTTCTCCTAGTTCTTCACACCATTAACCAATGCCTGGCATCTTCTTTAATATTAATACATAAGGTAAACTTAAAATAAATAGTTTTTTTAAGTAGGAGAATTTGATAATAGGTAAAAATTTAAACATTATGTCACTAAAGAAATGTATAGTTATTTTCAAGTTATAACATATGCTTAATGTTTGATAAACCATATACAATTTATAAATTATTTGATAGAAAAAAATGGGCTTTTTGATATGCTAAATCTAGAAATGTCAAAGTTTAATACATATTATATAATGTTCCTTAAAATAAAAATTAATATTTTGTCATATGTACTAAGATATATTTAAGTTCAAATCATTCTTTCATACCAGAGAAAATTATAAACAATAAAATGAACTTCAATTGATTGTGTAAGATTATGGAAGAGGTTTATAAGTCTAAAAAACTGGAAAATGTTAATTAAACAAGAACATGAATGTTATTCCAGATTTAAGCCACAGAATATAATAAAATCTTATTTTCATAAGTTCATATCATATTTTTCAAAGTTAATATGGGAAAGATAAAAGTTACTTCATCTATAAAATATTTCTAGTATCCTAGCTACTCAGGACGTTGAGATCAGACGATAATGGGAAGTCAGCCTAGGCAGATAAATCTGTAAGATTTATCTTACAGCCTGAAGTGGAGGCGTGGCTCAAGTGGTGGAGCATCAGCCTTGAATGAAAAAGCTAAGGGACAGTACCCAGGCCCTGAGTACTTAAGTATTGACATAAAATAAATTACACAAACATATAAAACATTACTAGTAATAATTCCAAGTAAACAATAAAATATGAAGTATTTTTCATCAATACATCAAAAGTTGTTGAGCTAAATCTGTAAGATCACAATCCTAGAAACATGACATTACAATCACAGGAAGATAAAAACATTCCTTGACATCCAGGATACATCAGAAAAGGTTCTATAGCCATGAGAAATCAAGACAAAAACAAGATCCCTGTGCAATAACTGACCACTCAAAAACATTTACAATGTACAAGATACAATCATATATGTGTACATATGTGTGTATATGTGGGTATGAGTATAATGTATGCATAATGTGTATGTATATATATAAATCTGTGTAATTATGGACATATAATTGTGTATGCACACATATTAAATATATGCATGTTGTATCTATACATGTATATATACACACAAATTATATATATATTTATAGAGATGTACATATGTGTGAATTTTTTAAATGTCTCTCAAAGTAGATGTAAGCATCATAAAAGTAGGGCAACTTTATTATGATATCATTATCTGGACCTATGTATAAAGAAAACAGATCTTTGGTGGGCTATAGATATGGTTCTGTGGTATGCAACTGTCTAGCAAGTTCAAGACCCTAAGTTCAAACAGTGGCAGCATCCAGAGAGAGAGAGAAACAGAGACAGAGAGAGACAAAGAGAGACAGAGACAGATACAGAGACAAAGACAGAAAGAAAGAATTTAAAATAGTTATTTTCTAAAATATCACTAAATTCCAAATAATCAGAATTGCAGATATAAAATTAGAGCTGTTGAAAACATTTCTTGAAAATAAACAATGCATCTCTAAATAATTAATAAGCAAAAAAGTAAGAAAAAGAAATTAAACAAAGATGAAAGAACTAAATAAAAATGCCTCATGCTGAAACATATGGAACACAATGAATCTAAACTTGGAGAGACTTTTAGAAGTACATATAAAAATAAAAATAGAAAGTGTTTTATGATTTAAACATTTGATTGATAAAAGCCAAGAAAAAAAGTAAACTTCAGAAGGAAGAAAAAAAATCATGATAGCAAATCTAAGAGTACAGAGTTTCTCAGAAAAGAGAACCTGTTTTTCCTCAAAAATAGTAAAATTACTAGTCTGGAAGGTTCAGGAATTTTATGGGAATTCTCAGGATTTAGCTATATAAATTTCTCTAGCACAGCTGTAGTAGCTGAAGAGTATTTTTAAAAAATCATGTCTATTTAGAAAGTCAGAATGTAACCTTGTTTGAAAAGAGCGTCTTTTGTTCTAATTAGTTTAAAATATTGGATGAAATCAATCTTGATTTAGAGTGAATCCAAGGCTAAATTCAATTACTGCTTTCCTTATTAGAAAAGAAAGTAGAGAGGATAGAGTCACAGTGAAAGTGGTCATAGATGATGGCAAAGACTAGGGCTCTGTGGCCACAAGTCAAGGAATATCTGAGGTGGAAGAAAGAAAAGTATTTTCCCAAGGCCTCAAAAGAAGCAGGGTCCAATCAACATCTTGGTTTCAAAATTCTGCCTCCAGAGCTGTGGAAGCAGTTGCTTCTGTATCTGGTGATGATAGGCATGCTCTAGCTATTGAGATGAGACCTTATAAACTTTTTGCTAACAATGGCCTGGGACTAGGGTTCTCTTGATTTCTTCCTTTTAGGTACCTAGGATTCCACCGGCCCCTGACCTTAAGAATTATTTTAATGGTATCTTAAAGGGTCCCTAGAGTGATTAATGGGCACTCTGCCCATTAGTTAATGGGCAAAATAAAGAACTCCTCCCAAATGCCAACACCCTAGTCCAGAAAACATTCAAGTGTGTTTCTAATGGGCTACAAAAATAGTTCAGTGGTACAGCATGTGCTTAACATGCACAAAGCTCTAGATTTAATCCCAGAACCAAAGACACACAAAATAGTCTCTATGTTATACAAAGATTTTTTCATATATAATTAAGGCTTGTATGTTTATACAGAAGGAGGGTCCTACAATATCCAGATTAGCCCAAATTAATCATGAATCCTTAAAAGTATAGAATGGGTTTTTTGTTTGTTTTTGTTTTTGCCAGTCCTGGGGCTTGAACTCAGGGCCTGAGCACTGTCCCTGAGCTTCTTTTGCTCAAGGCTAACCTGGGCACTGTCCCTGAGCTTCTTTTGCTCAAGTCTAGCACTCTACCACTTGAGCCACAGTGCTACTTTCGGCTTTTTCTGTTTATGTGGTACTGAGGAATAGAACCCAGGGTTTCATATATGCTAGGCAAGCACTCTTCCCCTAAGCCACTCCCTGCCCAAGAGTACAGAATGTTTTTAAGATGTCACGAAGAGACTGCAAAGATGAATGAAAAATGGGCTTTAGAAATGGGGAAAAGAAGCTTCTAGTCAAGAATATGTGGATCCTCTGAAACAAATCATATTCTTTTCTAGTTACCTGAAGGATGAAATCCCAGCAATATCTTGCTTTTTAGCCCAATGAAACCTGGGTTTGACTTCTGGCATACTATATTAATGAATGAAAACGGTGGTGTTCTAATAAATCATTTAAAATAAATAGGAAACAGTGTCATGGACTGTACTGTCCCTAATCTAGACCAATCATGATTATTATCTTAACCAGAGTTCTGCTGATAAAAGACTGAGGCAAGAGCTGGGTGCCGGTGGCTCACGCCTGTAATCCTGAAGATCGGGATTCCAAGCCAGCTCGGGCAGGAAAGTCCATGAGACTCTTTTTTTTGGGGGGGGTCCAGTCGTGGGTCCTGAACTCTGGGTCTGGGAGCTGTCCCTCAGCTCTTCAGCTCAAGGCTAGCACTTTACCACTTGAGCCACAGCGCCACTTCTGGTTTTTTTCTTTTTGCTTATGTGGTGCTGAGGAATCAAACCCAGGGCCTTGAGCATGCAAGGCAAGTGCTCTACCACTGAGCCACCTTCCCAGCCCCCTCCATGAGACTCTTATCTCCAATTAACCACCAAAAAGCTGGAAGTGAAGCTATGGCTCAAGTGGTAGAGCTTGAACTGAAGAGTTGAGGGACAGCTCCTAAGCCCAGAGTTCAAGACCCATGACAGACCAAAAAAAAAAAAAAGACTGAGGCAGGGCTTACATGCTAATCTTTCATAGAAAAGTACAAACTCAAGGTTGCAACTGAAGGGAAAGAGAAGTAAATCCAAGAAATAAAAAGCAAGAAGAGTCATTATTATGCTAACCATTAATTTATGGGAAGAAGCAACCACAGTCATTTAGCAGGTATTTCATCAGTATATAGCATAGTTCTAAAAGTTTATGTGGATAAAAACATGACTTGGAACATCCCAATGGGGTGAATATAGGAAGAATTTATTCCTTATCTCTTGTCTGACAGTTAAAGTTTTCTCTCCTCAATTTAGTCGCATTACTTGACCCCTTGGCAACTGTTAGAGAAACCAGATTGTGCACCTTATGTTGTGGCATACCTTCAAAACCCAGAATTAATGAGGAGCTGAGCATAGCTAGTCAAATTCAAAAGATGTAGTGTGTGAAGTTAATTAACCCTGACATACCAGAGATGCTGGGCACAGCTAGTCAACTGTAGGAAGCTGTAGTGTATGAAGTCAATTAACACTGATATGCCTGAGATTTTTAAAAAGCTTAAAGTAAAACTTAAGACTTAAAACTAAAACCTAAAACTGAAAACTACTGACCATTATTAGAATCATTCATTCATTCATTCACGGCTCCTTCATCTAGTCAACAAATACTAATTTTAAGGTAACACTAAATGCTATGAAATAAATGCTAGATATAAAATAATAGAAAGATGCAACTTGTTTAGGAAGAATGAAAGCAAGAATAACAGTAGCATAATACTCACTTTCCCTTCATCTCTTGGGCTATCACTTAAATGTACAACAGGACCTGGATGAGTTTTAGTTGACCTGTAAATCAATACAAAATAGTAAGTAAAAACTAAGCACTAAAATATCTTACTCAAAGACATTAAAATCATGTTAGAATAAACTCCCTATATTCCAAACTTAAGCTCTTGTTCATTTGATTTCTGAGTTTTCTTTTTGAACTACAGTAGAATTGTTATTCAGATTTAGTTGATAACTGATTTGCAAGAATGCTACAGTAGGATAATTTCAGCATGTGTTATCCAAATTTGGATAGAACATTCAAGCTTTATTTCAAATCTACACAAATTTTCATATTGCAATTTAACAATGCAGAATAAATGTGAAGACTTAGTTGGTTAAGAAAACATCTATGAATCAGAATTGATGCACTGACTACTAGTTTCCTACCTCATTTTCAAACATTCTTCATGGCCAATTTAATCCATTCTCATGGTTTCAACAACCATGTAAATTCTGATCTCTCTTACTTCAGACTCATACATTCTATATCCTCCCATATCAAATTAATAGAATGTCATAAATATCAATAACTAAAAATTCCTAAAATACCCGAATTTATTATTTTACTCCAGTATTCAAACTCCTGGTTTCTTTCACTAATTTCCATCAATATAAACAGTTTCCCAAGCCAGATTCCTAAAGGTTATTATTAATTTTTCCTTATTTGGATTTTTTATGTACTAGTACTGAGACATAAGCTTTTTCAAATTAAAGCTGAAGTCCACCAGTTGAGGAATACCTCCACTTCTTTTTGGAGAGAAGGGTCACACAAACTTTTCTGCCTGAGCTGGCTTTGAACAAAAATTCTCAGACCTCAGCCTGTTTAGTAGATAGGATAACAGGCATGAGACATCAACGCCCGGCCTGGTTTTCTCTGTATTTACTACCTTATGTATATAACCCCTCTGTACATTACCTTGACAATAAAATTTTTAAAAAATAAAATAAAATATGTGGTAGTCCTACATATGTATATAATGTACTTTGATCATAATCACTCCATCTATTATTGTTTTTTAATCCCCTTTCACCATCCAATTTTTAAAAAATTTATTTTTAATGGATCTCATTATGATCATCTTTTATCCAGACACTATGGGAGGGTGTTCCCAAGGTCTGTGACTTTCTCATGTTCCTTGTTTTCATGTCCACAGAGTAGATCAGTATCAAGCCATAGGTTTTTTTTCAAGATGGCATTGCATAATTAGAAAACTTAACATTTCACATTAGTAAAAACTTAAATATTAGTGCAAAAAAAGTGATAATGAGCCTCAAGCACATATCCAAAAATGCTGTACAGTTCACATGAAAGAGATTAATAAATCCCTTCTATTTGAATCCAAAACAGCATTTTAGTGAAGCAAGGGAGAAAAAAAAACTATGAAAAGGTATATGTACTGCTCAAGATTTTTATATTGAAAAAAATTCCAATCCCAAGCCTCTAATCCTACTCAGAAGGCTGAGATCTGAAGATCATTGTGAAAAGCCAGCCCAGGTAGGAATGTATATGAGACTCTTATATCCATCTTAATCACCAAAAGACCAGAAGTAGAGGTGTGGCTCAAGCAATAGAGCACTAGCCATGAGTAAAAACAGCTTAGGAACACATCCAGGATTTGATTTCAAGCCTCAGAACCAGCACAAAATAAATAATAAATCCAATCCCACTAAAATGGATCATACTAAGGTTGATTATAAAACAGTGAAATGAGTTCCATGTATAACTTTTTTTATTGTGAAAATACTGTACAGAGGGGTTACAATTACATGGGCAAGATAATGAGTACATTTCTTATCAATCATTGTAGCCTCCTCCTTTGTTTCCCCTTCCCATCCACTCCCATCCTCCCCTAGCTCCCCCACAAGCCTCTTCTTCCCCTGCCCCCCCACCAAAGTTGTAAAGTTCATTTTCAACATAACAACTTGTACATCTCATTGTTGCAATGAGTCTACCTGTATAACTTGTATAATTATCCAATTTTATTATCTGAGTTTATATAAATCCAAATTATTAGCAGTAAAATAAACACATAGTATCATATCTCCTTATCATATCTACTTTTAAAAATATGTATGGTTTTGTTTTAGCCTAATATCATCAAATTAATTACAAATTACCAACAGAGAAATTCAATACACATTACACAACTACATAAAATACTTAAGCTAGTAAAAGAATTTACAAGTTCAAACTTACAGTTCAATTGCCTTGTTCCACATGATAACATATCCAGAAAGAATGAAAGATTCAATATTTACAATATGAGTATTTCCTCTTTCTGTGCCAACATAGAGCCATTTACTCTGGAAAGGTAGATGACAGTAAGTAATTCTGAAAGAAAGAAAATTACAATGAAAATATCTAAATTTCCATCTGTTCAGTATATTTTCCTTACACTTATACTCAGATGTAGTGATAGCTATATAAACAATAAGTTATTAATAAGAAAGTATGCCATTAAGGATGATAATCATTATGAAATAAGTATATATTGTATAAGTCAAGTTAAACATATTTATCTCCTCCAATCTTTATCAATTCTCTATAGTAAAATCTTTCTAAATCTTTGCTTGCAGTTTTTTAAAAAATCTACCCTGTATTATTGTTATTTATCTCCAATTAACCACCAGAACTGTGGCTCTAAGTAGCAGAGTACTAGCCTTGAGCACAAAATCCCAGGTCCTAAGTTCAAGCCCCACAACCAACAAAAAATGAAAAAGAAGTTTACAGTTAATCTCTTTTCAGAACTTGTTATTGTTATTGAATCATAATTATATTTCATAGAATCTACTTGAGGAGTTAAAAGAGCTGAACAAAATTCTGACATGATGTGGACAGAGTAATTTTTTAAAGAACATAAATAAATTTACAACATGATTGTACTTTGTAACTTACATAAGAATAAAATATATAAACATGTAAATTAACCAAGTGCCAGTGGCTCATGCCTACAATCTGAGTTACTCAGAAGCTGAGATCCAGAAGATTGCTATTTGAAGCCAGCCTAGATAGAAAAGCCAATGAGGCTCCATCTCCAAAATAACTGGCAAATAGCTAGGCTAGATGCATGGCTCAAGAGTTAGAATGTTAGCCAAGCAATCGAGCCTAGTAAACACAAAGCCTTTGGTTTGAATTCCAGTAACAGAAAAAAACAAATTATAAAAAGGTTTTGTTTTATTTTTTGATAGTACTAGGATTTGAAACTATCACTGGCCAAACTCATAGCCCTTTTTATGCTTTATTTTTCAGATAGGGTCTTTAAGCTTTTGTCCTAGGCCAACCTTGCACCACAGTCCTCCTACCAATACCTCCAATGTAGGTGTATTTACATTTATGTGTCACCATTCGGAGATGGTGAGTCACACTAATACCTTGAAACTGCCCTCAAACTGTACCCCTCCAAATTTCTGTCTCCAAAGTAGAAAAATCTATTTAAGACTGAATGAATAGTGAACATTCAGCATGTCCAATATATACTCTCTATCCAGTTCACTTATTATTTTCAATACATACTTCTCTGAATTAAATATTATCTCTTCAAAGTACCATGCTAAAAGCACCCTTCTATATCCAAACACCAAAATGCCTGTTATAACATAAGCAATTAAAGAGGCAGCTGATGATATAATTAATATGTAATCTCTATGATGCTGGACAATTTTGATTAAAACATGAAATCAAAAATTGCTGTCCCTAGCGGGGCGCAGGTGGCTCATGCCTGTAATCCTAGCTTTCAGGAGGCTGAGATCTGAGGATCATGGTTCAAAGCCAGCCCATGCAGGAAAGTCCGTGAGACTCTTATCTCCAATAAACCACTAGAAAAAAAAAAACTGGAAATAGTGCTGTGGCTCAAGCAGTAAAGTGCTCGCCTTGAGCTGAAGAGCTGAGGGATAGCCTATGCGCAAGCCCAGAGTTCAAGCCCCACGACCGACAAAAAAAAAAAAAAAAAAAACAGAATTGCTGTCCTTAAGTGATATTAAATAATGTTTCACAGAAAATAACTTGATAGTCATATTTCCAAGCAAGAAAGGATCAATTTCCAATTTAATCTAAATTATATTTAATATGAAATTGAGAAATAATTTCATTTATTAGCAATTTGAATAATCTTTCTTTGAAAGACAGATCAGACATTTTTATAATTACAGACAATAAAAATATGATCAGTGGATAAGGAAGTTACAAAGAAGCAAATTTGGATAAACAAGAATTAAATTTTGAAGGACTAAAGTTCTTTAAAATTAAGTTATTCAAATTTGTAAGATATTTTTACCCATGTTCTTACATAAGTACTTTCAATAAATGATTTACAGACTCCTCCCAATTCTCAGAGGTTCTACAGTTTACAAAAAACATCATCAGGGCCGGGAAGATGGCTCAGTAGTAGAGCGCTTGCCTTGCATGCATGAGGCCCTGGGTTTAATTCCTTAGCACCACATAAGCAAAAAGAAAAAAGCCGGAAGTGGCGCTGTGGCTCAAGTGGTAGAGCGGTAGCCTTGAGCTGAAGAGCTGAGGGACAGTGCCCAGGCCCAGAGTTCAGGCCCCACGACCAGACCCCCCCCCAAAAAATCATCAGATTCTGGGGTGTTGAGGCCCAGGAGGAAAAATTGTGCATAATCAAGATTATTAGGACAAACGCAAAACAACAAAAGAGCATTTTCACTTACTTATAGAAAACTTCCATTTGTATATGAACCTTCTAAGACTTGAAATTTAAAAATAATTAGACAAAATAGCTTCCTGTCAGTTCTACAATGAAAACTATAATAAAATCTGTAGAGACTGTTCAGAGAAGTTTATTTTCTTATTCTTACTATAAAAATAGAAATAATGTTTTCTAACTTCATTTAAATTTTGAGAATATTTCAATTTTCTCAGTGAGAGAACTAGATCACAGAGGCCAAGTAAAGAGCAGTAATAAAATATTCCTATAATTTTTGTTAAGGGTGATAAACATGGAGGCCTATGGGGAGCCACAAATCTCACTCCACTTAGTAATAAAGAGTATTCATCCTTTGTCAGGGGTCATTGATTCCAATTGAGGAATCCTAACTTCAAACACATATATCAGTAGCAAGTAACATTTGCTCTCTTGCCAGTAAAATGTCAAAAATCACTGAAGAATTGTTTACATATGGCCTAGAATCTCATTAACAAAATACTCTAAAATGCCCAACCAGATTTAAATGTAAAATGTCAGAATTAAAAATTTAGTCAAAGAAAATATATCCAAAATTGCATATAAATTAATAAAAGATGTGAGCTAAAGGATGCAAAAACTGGGCAATCAAAAATATAGAAAAAAAACTTAAAAGCAAAACAGAAAAACAATACTTTCACTTATGGGGGTGGGTAGGAAGAGAACAAATTCTCATCAGAACAAAAGGAACTAAGATGCTATTCAAGTTCTTAAAAAAATCTGTCAATTCACAATTCTATATGCAGCAAAAATATCTTTCAGATATAGAGTTAACCCTTCATATCTGATGGTATAGTGTTCAAAGGAGACTGCCAATTACGAAACCTACAAATGCTCAGGAAACAGAGACTTCAGTATTGTACTGTTTATGAATTATTTATATTTCCCATATAAACACCCAACTTCAACAATACTACCTTTCAACAAATCTAAAATTTTTACTTTAACATTTAAATTGAGCATATTCACTTTTACTGTGCTTTTTAAGCACCATTTGCTTTTCAGGAGCCATATTTTTACAAACTCAAAGGCAAGAAAACACTCAGTAAATCATACAATGATTTTAACACAACCGAAAAGGCCAGAAGTGGCACTATGGCTCAAGTGGTAGAGCGCTAGCCTTGAGCTGAAGAGCTGAGGGACAGCGCCCAGGCCCACAGTTCATGCTCCATGACTGACAAAAAAAAAAAAAACATGGGAAGAAATTTAATATAAATAGGTAAAGGGATGTAAATAAAGGAAATACCTTTGTATTTCATTCAAACTGGTAAAATACAACTATAGATGGTTATAAATTGTTCATATATAATAAAATGTCTGCAGCAAGTGCTTAAATGTGATACAAAGAAGCAAAAAAGGATAAAAGATACAAAGCTGAATAAAAAGATAAATCAAAAGATTTATCAAAAGATAAATAAAAATGGAATTCTAAAAGCTACATAATGAGGCTACAGAAGGGGCTCTAAATTTTGTAGTTGTACTGATCTAAGAAGATGGGTACATGTCACAAACATGTTAATAAAAATAAAACACAGGAAGCTGCTCTGAATGACAACTCAAACCTGTAATCATAGCAATATAGGACACAGAGATCATGGGATCACTGTTTGTGGCCAGAAGAAATTCTTGGGACCCCATTCTCAACCAATGGCAGGAGGCAGTAGTACTTGCCTGTTATCCCAGCTACAGAGGAAACAAATGACTGGCCACAGTGCAGCAGGAATGTGATCTCCAGAAACTGTGGGAGGCCTAAGTAGAAGGATCACAGCTTAGGCTGACTAGGGAATAAAGTGAGGCACTATTTCAAAAATAACCAACACAAAAAGGAGCCCGAGTGGTAGAGTACCTGCCTACCAAGCACAAAATCCTAAGTTCTAATTCCAACACCACTACAAAATAACCCAAAAAAGCATGCAGGGTTTATTGCAAATCCATCCTCACCATAGAAAGCATTTCTTTTTGTCTTGTTTGCTCCATTTTCTGCCTTTGGGGGGGAAAGGGGGCCACAGAAATAGAGGGACAAAAGGTGAACTAGTGCAGCAGTGGTATTCACTAGATACTATGTTGAAAATGGACTATACAACTTGTGGTTGGAGATGGGAGGGAAAAATTGGGATAGAGAAAGGCAAGAAGTATCATTGTCTTGACTTACATAACTGTAACCCCTCTGTACATGACCTTTATAATAACAATTAACTTTTTTTAAAAAAAAGTCGAATAGTATGCAAAGTTTATTGCAAATCCATTCTCACTATAGAAAAACATCACAAAGAGTTTTTCTCAAGATATATGAAGAAGGAAGAGGCTAAATAAAGAATAGAATTTTAAGATAGTAAATTATACTTACAAATTGTATTGATGAATAAAAATATGCAGGTCGAAATTTTAAAAAGGCCAAGTATGGTGGCATACACCTTAATCTTATCTACTCAGGACGTAAATTGAGGTAGGATCATGATATGATACCAGCTGGGCTAAAAAGTTAGTGAGATCTCATTTGAACCAATAAGCCAGGCATGGTAGTGGTTTGAGCTATTGGGAGGAAAATGAAGAAGAATTGCATTCTGAGACCATCCCTGAAGAAAAACATGACACTCTATCTAAAAATTAACTAAAGATAAAAAGCTGGAAGAATGGCTCAAATGGCAGAGTACCTGCCTAGCAAATGTGAAATGTGACTTCAAGTTTCAGCAGCATACACACAAAATAAAGATTAGAATGAAGCTGAATGTTAATGTATGCAATCGTTTAAAAATAATTTATAAGTAGAGGATTCAAGAAAATAGAATATTGTAGGATAATTTAAGTCTATTACAAATTTATAAAATAACTTCAGTGAAAGGGATAATGGGAAAATATAGGGACATAAGTTATTTTGGATATGAGTACAGTCTAATACTAAAAACTAAATGATTTCATATAAACACTAAACTCTAGTAGATAAAGTCATTTCTCATTAGTACATAAGTCAACAATTCTGATTCTGAAATAAGAATGTGAAAGTTGAAAAATTAAGCAAATGGATGATGGAGTGGGCAGGTTTCTTTTGTTGGAATGAAAACTTACAGATAAGCAGAAAAGGTAAAAATGTAGATATGGTAATAAATCATATTCAGGAGGCATTGGGATGAACTCATTCTGCTTATTATAAATACAAATAGTTATATCAGTAAATATTTACAGATATACATACATCTTTGTTGTAGTAAATGAGTGGGTTTATAAGTAATTATAATGCACTTAACAATAAACACTTGGCTCTTAGTGTTTCTAATATAATAAAATAAAATTAGAGAACTTGCTGGTTCTAGGATTGGGACAGGAAACACATAAGAAGAGCCTGGAATATGTTATCATATAAAAAAAATGAGAAGATGCTATTAAGAAAAAAAGCCTATACTGGTGAATGTATGCTAAAGGGACAAATAACCATCTGAAATCAGAGCTCCCAATGAGCAAAATTAGAATAATGAACCTGATGAATGAGTCAATTTAACTGGCCATGTGGGTGGTACCCAAATTAAACATTATTTCTACTTTTATCTGTGACAATGCTCTAGGATAAGACTAGAATTTTAATCTGTAGACTCAATGGATTTGCCATCCCTAATGTGAATGGACACATCCCAATCTTTGAAGACTTAAACAGAACCAAAAGTGAAAGAAGGTAGAATTCACCACTTCTGATTCCTATCTGCCTCAATAATGATACATCTCATTTCATCTTCCCAGCCTTCAGACTTAGATTTTATTTATTCATTCATTCATTTGATCAATCAATCAATATGAAATAATAAAATCTTGTTTTATATTTTTGGTCACACTCCAAATCTAATTTATTGCTCACTGCTCTAGAGAAACAGACCTAGCAATATGCATACATATGTCTTGATAATACCTAACTTACGATGGTTTGATTTGATTTGTAATTTTCCACTGTATATTAATCCCTTCAGACTTGGTGTTAATTACACCTAGCTTCTCTGGATCAGATCTTGCCTAGAAAATTTCTAGAATTTCCTTCTGTGTGTGTGTGTGTGTTTGTGTGTGTATGTGTGTGAGTGTGTGTGTGTTAGTGAGTGTGTGCATGTGCACACACACGCGCATGCCTGAGTGCACAAGAGAGCGCGAATGGGGGAGCTATGTATATATACCAATGCTCCTTGGCTTATGATTGAGTTACATCCCAACAAATCCATCATAAGTTGAAAATATCAATAAGTCAAAAATGTATTTAATCAGTGTTTACCCTCATGATCATATGGCTGGCTGGAAGCTGTAGCTCGCTGCTGCTGCCCAGCATCACAAGAGAGTATCGCTAGCCTGGGAAAAGATCAAAATTAAAAATTTGAAGTGCAGTTTTCACTGAATGTGCATTGCTTTTGCACCATTGTAAAGCCAAAAAATTGTATGTTTATCATAAATTGGGAGCTGTATATATGTTCATATAAATATCTCCTATTAGTATTTTTTGCTGAAGGAACTTCATTAATATGATGAACAAAATTAACTAGAAATGGACTATACCTCAATACATAAAATAAGATTTTGTGATTCCATACTAATGAACTAATGAATGAATAAATAAAAGGAAAAAAGACAAATACTAATTGCAAAAATTCTAGTATGTCATGCACATAATCTGCTCTTAAAGAGGTGGTATACAAATCTCCACTCTAAACACAGATGTGTATAGTAACTTCCCTTCAAAATAAACTGAATGAGGAGATGAAAGAGTAATTTTATAATGGAATAAACTGAAAAACATTACCTCTTCCAGCAATATAATCAGTATAAAAGATTAAAAATACTAATAGTGTATACTCTTGCATTGATGTGTGGAAAATAACTTCTGGCTATTGGATTTTAAACTCAGAACCTTATACTCTACAACTCAAGCCATGCTATAGTCCCCAAAATGACATTTTACCTTTGTGATCATCCTAAAAATCTATAATCTCAGGTCAATTATGACAAAACCATCAAATTTCAGTGCTACGAATTGGTGCTTCATTTTTCACAAAGAAGTGCCAAGTCAGGGTATAAGAGATTTTGCAAAAGCGAAATTTCAACCTTACCAAGAACTGCAGGCTACAATTAAAACAGAGATCTTAAAAGGAAGATTAAATAAGATCTAATCTACCAAATATACCCAAACATTCTAGGATATGACCAAATATTACTGATCACACCAACACTGAAAGAACCTATTTTAGAATTTCCAGAGAAAAGATTTTTAAGCAACAACTAGAAAAGTGCTTCACTGAGCTATTCTAAATCATTTTGAAACAAAGAAAAATATCTCAGTAAAAAATGTAAATTATACAAACTGAAAAAAATAACAAAAACAATCAAAAGATTATAGGATGGGATCACATCCCATGTGAAGTCAACAGAAAATACAACCAGGACACTTTTAAGATCCAAAGATATTACTCAATATATGAGTAGGGTGCTGACTGGCCATTCCTGTAATCAGAGCTACTCAGGAGACTGAGATTTTAGGATCCTGGTTCAAAGCCAGCCCAGGAAGGAAAGTTTGTGAGACTTCTATCTCCAACTAAGTACCCCAGGGGCTGGGACGGTGGCTCAGTGGTAGAGTGCTTGCCTTGCATGCATGAGGCCTTGGGTTAGATTCCTTAGCACCACATAAGCAGAAAAAGCCGGAAGTGGGGCTGAGGCTCAAGTGGTAGAGCACTATTCAAAAGCTGAAGAGCAAAGAGACAGTGACCAGGTCCAGAGTTCAGGCCCCATGACCGACCAAAAACAAGAAAGAAAGAAACCAATTAAGTACCCCAAAATCCAGAAATGCAGCTGTGACTCAAGTGGTAGAGCCTTAGTTTTAAACACAAATGCTCAAGAGACAACAACCAGGCCCTAAATTAAATCCCTATGACCAGCACCAGAAAGAAAGAAAAAAAGATATTACTCAATCTAAACAAAAACAGAAACTGTATTTGAAAAAGGTAAATTAATTGGTGTCTTAAGGAGCCAGAGAATAATAACATATAATAAGATCCTAAAAGAAAAGAAAACATGTTAGACTGAACCAGTCCTAAGAGAAATAGTGGTGATGGTGATCATTTCTAGAAAATGATCCCAAATTTCTTAAAAAGCCATGAAGAAAGGTAAGTGAACCACAAAAAGGACAAGCTTCTCCACCCCCACATACACAAAAAATCCAAGATACATCTGAAAATGAAAAATGAAGAAAAAAACCTTGCAAGAATGTGGTAAAAAAAAAGGGGGGGCTGGGAAGGTGGCTCAGTGGTAGAGCGCTTGCCTTGCATGCATGAGGCCCTGGGTTCAATTCCTCAGCACCACATAAGCAAATAGAAAAAAAGCCGGAAGTGGCGCTGTGGCTCAAGTGGTAGAGAGCTGAAGAGCTGAGGGACAGCGCCCAGGCCCAGAGTTCAGGGCCCACGACCGGACCCCCCCCCCCAAAAAAAAGAATGTGGTAAAAAATGATTGCTTGCTAAGATGAAACATTTGAAAGACAATGATATTCTTAACTAAAACCATGGTAGCCAAAATTTAGTAAAATACATCTTTCAAATGCTGACAAAGGAGGCTATCAACTCAGAATTGTTGATTTCTTTTTGGCAGTACTGGCATTTGAACTCACGGTCTCAAACTTGTTTCTTGGGTGCCCTTAACTATAGCCACATGTGTAGTCTCTCAAATCAACATTCTATACTAAGTAAAAATAAGATACTTACAAGACAACATGTTGTAAGTGAACTGTACAACTTGTGTGGGAGGAGAGTGGGGCAGGGTAAGTGGGAAAAAAAGGAGGGGGGTAACAAGTTCGACAAGAAATGTACTCAGTACCATATGTAGGTAAATATACATCACCTTGACAATAAAATGTACTCTGCACATCACCTTGACAATAAAATTAAATTAAAAAATAAAAACGTACTTTAGAAATGTCCTTGTTGGACACAGGATGACCCACTACAACAATGATACTCACAAGACACTATATTGGAAATGAACTTTACAACTTCAGGGGGGAGGGGAAGGAGGGGAAGGTGAAGGAGGGAAGAGATAGTAGGAAAAAAACAAGGAGGGTAACAATGTTTGACAAGAAATGTACTCACTACCTTACTCATATAATTGTAACCCCTATGCACAGCATCTTTGCAATAAAATAATTTTTAAAAATGTCCTTGTTAATTAAGGAAAGCCCAAAAACATGTGACGAATGGAACTACCCAATAAAATGGCTATATGTGGATCATACCTATAAAATCTGAGGATCACCATTCAAAGCAAACCCCTACAGAAAAGTTCTTGAGATTCTTATTTCCAATTAGCCATCAAAAATATCTGGAAATTGATCATTGGTTCAGGGGGAAGAGTACCAATCTTGAATGAAAAAGATAAGGGATAGAACCCTGACACCGGGTCCCAGCCCCAGTGCACACAAATGCACGCGCATGTGCACATGCGCGCACACGCGCTCGCGCACACACACACACACACACACACACACAGAGGATGACTGGAGGAATTATTTTAAAGAGAAATGAAATGATAAAAGTAGTAAGTCTGGAGAATCAAGAAATAAGCAAAGTAACAAACTGAATTTAAATTAGTAAATATACTATTCTAGTAAGCTTTTAAATTTGTTTGAGAGTTAAGGCAAATACCATGTGCTTTTTAAGGTTATGAAGGTATGGTTTGAAGAATAGTTACATAAGAAAAATTATGCTACAATATAAAGAAGGGTAAAGGTAAGTCTTCAAATAAAACTGATAAAATATCAACAATTTTAATGACTCAAAAACTAGAAAATGGACATTTCTTCATCTTGATCAAGAGCATCTACAAAAGTGTATTATCTACCATCACCTTCAATAAGTTAATGCTTTTACCCTAAAATTAGAGCAAAACAAAGAGGTTGATTTCTTGTCACTCTTGTGTAACATGATCTAGTCAATGTATTAAGGTATGACAGGAAATAAGACATAGACTAGAAAAAAATTCCTATTTTTAGATGAAATGCTTGTTTACATACAAATTCCAAGAATCCTATAAAAAATTAAATTGCAAGGCCTAGTACAAAATAAAAGTTCAGGGCCTCTAGCTGAATACTGATTTCTCATGTCTATAATTCTACATACGTAGGAGGCTGAGATCTGAGGATTATGGTTGGAAGCCAGTGGGGGCAGGGAAAGTCCATTAGACTCTTATCTCCAATTTATCACCCAAAAGCCAGAAATGGATCTATGGCTCAAGTAGAAGAGTCTTAAGCACAAAAGCTCAAGAACAGCATCAGGCCCTGAGTTCAAGGCTCAGGAACACAACAAAAAAATTTTTTTTCAGGGTCTCTCCAAATTGGCAACAAGTTAGTAAGACCTCATCTCAATTACCAAGCCTAGCTTGGTAGTTCATGCCAGACATTCCAGCTGTGTAGGAAGTATAAATAGAAGGATCTCAGTCCAGGATAGTCTGGGAGAAAATGTGAGACCCTATTTGAAAAGTAACTAAAGCCAAAGGGCTGTGGACATGTAGCAAGCATACATCCACAGTTCAAATTCCAATACTGACAAAAGGTAAAAATAAAAATAACAACAAGAAAATATGTAACTTATCTATAAAATCACCATAACACACAATTTACAGTTACAACTCATATATGCATTTGTTAATAATTCTTACCTGAAAACTATAAGCACTTTCCAAAGCTAAAGCATGCTTTTCTTTCATTTTCTGATATACACAGGCTAACTTTACCCTCTACATTTGGCTTCTTAATGAAGAGGGAAGTTCTGAGTAGAAAAGGAACTATGGGTTACTGCATCATTTACTCTTCATGTGCTATTATAGGCAAAATGGTGATAATACTGTTAGTTAATAGAGAAAAGTAACATGAATAAGATAGGGTAAGATGGAGTTCCTTGGCCATTTCTAGCTCTTAGAATGCCACTGACTTCTATAGTTGAAGAAAGTTGTAGATCCTATTTAAAATACAAACTTTCAGTGTGTATACACACACACACACACACACACACACACACACATATGCTGGGGACATGTAAATCACATGGGTCTCTAGACATTCACACCCTGAGCCCAAAGAAGGATATGCATAGGAGCTGATCACAAAGGCTCAATAGCTCTGTGCATATGATCATATAAAATAATATTTTATGAAATGAACTCCAAGAAAAGGAAACAAGATATTTTTAGTTGCTGTTGCTGTTTTTGTTTTCTTTTCCTTTTGTCTTGTTTGTTAGTTTGTCTTTAGGAGGGTTAAAGGGGGCCACAGAAAAGGGTGTACAAATACAACAGTGGAACTTCCTAGATACTATGTGGAAAATGAACTGTGGGTGGGGACAGGAGGGAAAAATGAGAGAGAAACCGAGGCAGAGAGACAGAGACAGAGACCCAGAGACCCAGAGACAGAGACAGAGGCAGAGGCAGAGAGAGGGAGAGAGAGAAAGACAGAGACAGAAACAGAGAAAGACAGAGATAGATAGAAACAGAGACACAGACAGAGAGACAGAGTGACAGAGGGAAGGGGAGACATGATTCAAAAAGAATTGTACTCATTACCTGATTCATATAACTGTAATTCCTCTGTATATCACCTCTGCAACAAGTTTATTTTATTTTTTTTTCAACAGCTTCATTCTGTTTATTAGTTGGAATTAATATTAGGCCACATTTACTGAGTTTGATTCATTTTATATGTGTTATGGGCCACTTACAACAATTTTAATTACACCCAAGATTATTTAATGAAATGCATCAAATGGATGTCAACATTATTCAAAACCAAAAACAATCCAGAAAAAAAAATGATGTATAGCAGTGGCATCATGTATATTCTCACATGGAAGCAACTATATACATTATATGGAAGCAACTATATACATTATTATATTTATGTATACATATGTATACATAATATTATTCAGGAGGCCACTTTGGCTACAAGGTTGTTTTCCTATAAGAATCTCTAGAACATTTTTTTTCTGTAAAGAACTTCAGTGTATATAATTCATACTTGTATTCACTAACATACCATTCTATTAAATGAAATGAAACATCCATCAAATTACCCTCAAATATGTGTTAAACCAATATATACTTGCTGCCACAAAGTTCCTTTCATATGGTTGGAAGACGGTATTACTCACTTCAGTCTGCATTAATTAAGCAAATATCTAGTCTAAAACATTTTTCCCACATTTAAAAATTAATATAAATTAGTTTTATGTGAATGATTATTCTGACACATTTCTATACATTTGCTCAAGTATTCTGGAAATGGAATAGTTTGGTTAAATTTTCTGGTTGATAAAACTAAATAGAACCTATACTTATCAATTGGCTTGGATTATGAAGTTGGGTCAAGTTCAGAATCTGTCCTGATATGGTACATGGCACATGTCTGTAATTTCATGTACTCTATCAGTGGAAATAGATATTGTGGTTTGAATCCAGCCTAGGAAAATTGTAATAAAGCAGTCAAGCTGGGTGAGATGATGTGTACTTGTGGCAGTATACAGTAAACTCTCCTCAAAGCTGTGAAAAATTACTGAGGTAAAAAGGGACAAAGGCAGAGTCAAGTGATTGCTTACCCAGCAACTGTGAGGCTCTGAATTCAAACCTCAGTATTATCAACAAGTGAATAAAGAATATATCAATTAATTGATAAACAACCAAAGCAACCACTGTCAATGTGAATTGTAATCTAACTTGACCTAACCTAAGTGTGCTTATCACAAAGCAATCAAATCTCACCTAATATTAACATTGACATCCAAACCTATGCTAAGGCTGCAAAGTCATGACTGTATCAGACCATGCCAATTTCATCCTGTCGGTTGCTTTGTCCCCGTCATGTCTCTCTGACTCTAAATTCAACTTCCACTTGTTCTGCCGTGGACCAATGTGGACAAATTTTAATACTCTTATGTTCTCTTCGATTTGATTTCATTTTTTCACTCACCTCAGGGCAGAGAACTGTGCCTTTATTCACAGCTTTTAACTTAGGAGCCAAATCATTAGGGCTCATTACAAATGTCACACTCATCTGATGCTTTAGCTTGTAGGACATTTCAGGTATATTATACAGTGCAACTCTTAGCCACTTTCCACATGTGTCCTGCAATCCTAGTTTTGGGGATTGGAACCATGGCTGTGTGCATGCTACACATGCATTCTACCACTGAGCTCTGACCATGGCCCAAAGCAAAGTTTCTCATTAAAATTTTTGCTTATTTTCTTTGTTGGTTTATGTCTGAAATGCTAAGAATCCTTAGCCCAAGGCAATCTGCATGTTAAGCAGGAGATGGAATAATTGTGGACCACTTGTGCAACAAGTTTATTTTTGAGTGCAGTATGAGAATGGAGAAGAAAAACCTGACAGAAGATATGCATACTATATCACTCTTCCACAATGCTCTACTGTCACCTGAAGTAGCTAGTGAGGGCAAAGCATAGAATCAAGCACTACCCATTCTGAATACAAACCTCTAACTACATAGTACAAAGAGCTGGTCCTGACTAAAACGTTTTAGTGAATTTAGCGAAGTTGCAGGCTACAAAATGAACATTCTTGAAAGTGGAGGTACGTCTCAAGTGGTAGAATTCCAGGCTTGAGTGAAAAAGCCAAGCAAGAGCATAAAGCTTGTAGTTCAATCTCCAATACTGGCACAAAATCAACATACAAAACTAGTGGCTCATGCCTGTCATACTTGCTCCTTGATCAAGGTTCAAAGCCTGCCTAGGCAGAAAAAAGTCTATGAAACACTTTGTTTTTGTTTTTTTTTTTTAGAGCAAATTGGTCACTAATTTCTTTTTTTATTATTTTTTAATTGTGAAAATACTGTACAGACTATGAAACACTTATATCTGATTAACCACTAAAAAACCAGAAGTAGAGCTGTAACTCAAATGTCTGAATGCCATCCTTGAGCAGAAAAAGCTAAGGGACAGCTTCCAGGACCTGAGTTCAGCTTTGGTAGTTTATAGAAAAATAAAAATTATACAACTACAATTTATATGGAAAAGCAAAAGAACTAAAGCAACCTAGTTTTGGGTGGGGGCAGGGCTTGAACGCTGGGCCTGGGCGCTATCCCTCAGCTCTTCAGCTTAAGGTGAGCGCTCTACCACTTGAGCTGTGCCACTTCTGATTTTGTGAGTGGTTTTTTGGAGATAAGAGTCTCACAGTCCTGCCAGGGCTGGCTTTGAACTGCAATCCTCAGATCTCAGCCTTCCTAATAGCTAGGATTACAGGCGTGAGCCACAGACCCCGGGGCTGCAACCTAGTTTTAAGAGAAAAAAAAAGTGGGAAGAATTACTAAACTCAATTTAAAAATATACTTTGTTGTTACAGTAATCAAAAATGTGTTACTGGCACTGGAATAGAAACAGCAAAGGAAAAAATAATAGGGTACTATTGAAGAGACCCATATAATACAAAATTGCAGGAACAAATACATGGAGGAAACAGACTTCCACAAACAGTACCACTTGAGCCACAGCGCCACTTCCTTTTGTGATATTCTTGCATCACAAAAGTATGTTTTATAAGAATTCATTGATCATTTAACAAAGTTGTAATTCAGTAGGTTAATGATTTTTAAAGGGAAAATTTATATGCTTATCTCAATAAATGCATAATGACTGATAAAATTCAACATTCAGTAATGATTTATATATATATATGTATATATATCATCTCATCTGGTCTCTCTAAGGTGGACTGTGCCTAGTTCATTCACTCTTTCTGTAGATATTATCTGTTAAACTGGCTTGTACATTTCACTCCTTAGCAGCTCTATCATTGTCAGTTTTCTCATTCTGTGACTCCCGTAAGTCTGTATCTGGTACCTCCATCAGTGTTTGGTCACTAGCTTGTCACCTCCAGCTAGAACCTTTTATAACTTTTAATAGCTGTTCTTTAAGGTCTGTAGTTGGCTTCATATTGTTTGATAGAGACTCCTTTCTACATTTTTAAAAACTTCTTTTGGTGGTTCATCAGTTATCTTTCTCTTTTTAAATAATACTGTACAGAGAGGGATTGCAATTACATGAGCAAGGTAATGAGTACATTTCCTATCAAGCATTGTTGCCTCCTTCTTTGTTTTTCCCCTACCATCCCTTCCTTCCCACCTCCACAACTACACTCACTCCTGCCTTCCCTCCACCTAAATTGTAAAGTTTGTTTTTCAACATAGTGTCTTATACATCTCATTGTTACAATGGGTCAACCTGTATCCCTATTTAAAAATTTTGTTTTTCTCTTCCCCTCCCCAAATTATACCAACATCAAATACAGTGAAAACAGGGGTTATACTATGGGGGAGGAATACACAAAGCAACAAAAAAAGAAATCACATGGTACCTTATAAATGCATTAGAAACAATAGCAAGAAAGAAAAAACTACTTGTGTCCCTATCTTGGGGTTCATTTTGCTTAACTTCATTTTATCTGGCCATATGTACATAGCTTTTGACCTTTTCTACTTGTCCCAGACATGTACTAGTTATTGCAAATAAGGGAAACCATGGGACCTATGTTTCTTGGGCCTGGCTTACTTCACTTAATATGTGGGCTAAAGACTTAAAGAGAAACTTCTCTGAAGAGGAAATAAGAATGGCCAATAGACACATAAAGAAATGCTCAACCTCTCTAGCCATAAAAGAAATGCAAATCAAAACAACATTGAGATACCACCTCACCCCAGTTAGAATGGCTATAATCAAGAACTCTAATAACAACAGATGCTATTGGGGATGTGGACAGAAGGGAACCCTATTACATTGTGGAGGTGTAAATTTGTTCAACCACTTTGGAAAGCAGTATGGAGGTTCCTCAAAAGACTCCACATAGAGCTCCCCTATGACCCAGCAATCCCACTTTTGAGCATTTACCCAAATGATCACAAACAAGAACACACTAACGCTACCAGCACAACTATGCTTATTGCAGCATTATTTACCATAGCTAAGATATGGAGCCAAGCCAGATGCCACTCAGTAGATAAATGGATCACGAAAATGTGATATATATATACATATATATATTTATATATATGTATATATATATATATATATATGAATTCTATACCTCCATCAGAAAGAATGACATCACCCCATTTGTTAGGAAATGGACAGACTTGGAAAAAATTACATCAGTTATCTTTCTATGTAACTCATCACCTATGACTGAATGTCCTAGAAAGGATGTATTATGTCCCTTAATGGTTTTTTCATGTATCTACTTTCCTATTTTGTTGCAGCTGTCCTTGACAGATTTTAATTTTTCTTGAATAGCTATCTTCCTTGGTGCCTCCACTGCATTCCTTATCTTTTAATTTGGGCAGTTTCCATTGTTTTCAGCATTTTTGGTGATTGTGTGTGACTTCTGGAGCATTCTGGAAGTATGTTCTCAGAATCCATGTATTCACATACATTGTTTGTTCACCTGCATTTGACGGCTAAGCAATGTGGACTAGAGTGAGGCCTTGGATATTTAACCAAACTGTGTACAGGTTTAGTAAGTTCTTACAGTTTCTCCACTTGGGGATGAGTATAACTGAGATTTGTGCCTGTATTTCTAAGATCACACATCAAGCCTGACATTAGTAGCCCTTTGCCATTTAAATTCACTAGATTCACCCTGGTAGGCAGAAGTATAACTCATCCAATGGTGTGGTGCACTATTTTTGTTGTTGAGTCATCATAGCTTCTTTAGTTTTCAAATTATCCCTGGCAGCCAAAAGTCCAGGGGTTTGGCCCTGGGGATTTACAGTGAGATATACAATTTTTAGGCCTTTTGAGAGCCTGGCAAACTTAATCTCTTAGGAGGAATTAGCCCTAGCAAGTAGGACCCCAGTGGGTTGGCCAGCTACTTTTGGGAAGCTAACAGTTTGATTCCTCATCTTGGTACTCTCAGTGGCCTCATCTAGCTCAGTGTCCTCTGCTGAATTAGTTGCAGCAGCCTGATTTTCAACAGCTGTGGCCTCAGCTAATTAGGGATCCTTTGGCAATCTGGAATCTAATAATTCCTCCCTTTTCTTTTTGGAGGTTTGAGGCTTGTGTGTACAATATTGATAGGAGAGGCAACCTTGCACAATTTAAGCTTCTTGGCTACACCTCTAGCAGCCAGGTGTTAGTGGCTAGATCCTCTGCTCTTTTGATCAGGTCAAACTTTAACTTCTTAGTGATCTTTAGGGAGGACCTTCCTAACAATATCATCTGCTGATAAACTAGCCTTTGTGACAGTGTTTCAAACAACTTTGCCCTCAGCACTTTCAGAGCTCACAGTTTTGGTGGGTTTTTTTTTGTTTTTGTTTTTGTTTTGGTCGATAGGGTATTTAAAAGTTTAAAACCTTGTCTACCCAGTATTTGAGTATGCACAGTAGTCATCACTGAGGAAGCACTGCACTGTTTTCCTGTAGAATTAAACTTAACTTTGAATTCAGCATAGTTGCCCCCAATGGGCAACTCTTTACCTCTTATGGTAAAGAGCAGCCTGGAACAGTTTAGTGTCCTCTGCTTTTGACTTATACCTAGCAGCAGGAGGTTCAGTAGCTTTTTGGGGACTCAAGTCAAATTGTACAATCTTTCTAACCTTAGATGTACTTTGCCATTGCCTGGTTTAGTCTCTCCAACTGTTGACCATTTCCTGGCAGTTAGGCTCTGCCTTCAATTAATTGGCCACTGATACTCTTGATACACAAGGCAGGCTTGTATAATTTAACTTTATCAACAACAGATTTGGCCTTGGCAAACTGGAATTGGGCTGATAATCCTCCTTTGTGACAGAGATAGGAGCTCCAGTTGATGATGGTCATGGGATTCTTTCCTCCACAGTACTTAAGTACTCAAGGCCCTGCACCAGTTGACTTCCTGAATGTCAATAGAAGTTGCCTCTGCAGATGACTGGCTGGTGATGGCTTGGTCTTCTGTTCTCTGACCTTTGGGCTCCATTGCCCTGCCCCTCTCCCATAGGGGCCCAGGGTCTTGTTCTTCTGGTCTTACTTTTAAAGTTGACCTCTAACTTCAAAAACAGTTCAAAATTAGCAGCTTCCAAATCCTAGAATTGAGCTGTGGTGTGTGCTGTGGCTCTCACTTTTCACTCTGTTGAAAACTGCTTCTTTGTCCCCAAAACAACTTTTAATTTTACTTGTCAGGTAGTCCAAAAAGAGAGTCCAGATATCCAAACAAGAGAAGTAATCTTCATGAGTAGGTTTTCATCAAACTCCTCTAGCCTGCTCTTCACCATGCATTCATTGTTATTCTGCATACACAGCAAATACTTTTCAAATTCCAGAGGCATGAAATTCTTGAGTATAAGTTCACTGAAGCAGGGCATGGCCAGCACTCCAAGTTGAATACACTCCTACCCAAGACATGGTTCTAGCTGCTGCTATTCAGTGATGTCATCTTTCTGGCCCAAATGTCACAGCCAAAGTGTGGAAAATGGAAAATGGTGATGAGGTGGGACAAGGTGATGTGAGCAGACAGAGGAATCCAACTGAACAGATGGGCCAGACACCTTCCTCAAGGAGAGGAAACAGACATACTCATACTTTGCATCAAGGATAGAGAACAAGCTGGTTCTAAACTTTGGCTGAGCTAGGACTTTGTAACAGTTTACCTAGCAAGTCATCTCAAAAACCATTAAAGTGTACACCATTACATAGTCATTCCTAATGCTGGAGAGAAAATACTAGCAGAATATCCAGGCTCCTGCTTGCTGGGCAAAATTAAGAAGCTCCTGTCTAACATTTTCTTTCACTGGTGCCCTACAATCCTGAAAAGAGTTCTGTCATCAAACTTTTCAATAACTTGAGGGAGACTTTTTCCCATGCTGTGACTCTTAGATTCTTTCTCTCACACAAACAGAAGATGTGGCCATTACTGAGGACCAGGAGTCAGAAGTAATAAGTAAGATGATTCCCTGGAATCTGCCGCAAAGCTTAGCACATGCTGTCTGGGTGGAGGCTCAGGTGAGCTGACTCTTGGCTTCGTAAGTCCTGCTCCTATGGTTTAGGTTATGGTCCCAGCAGGCTGGGCTTGTGACTTTCCTACTCTATCTGGACAGTAAGGACCTCTGAAAAAAATACAGACCACAGTCTTCCTCATTGGGGTCCCACTGGGCCCTCCTTAAGGAAATTCAAAAGCAGGAAATAGAATTTAGAGGCCAGAGAAAAGAGTGATGGACCCAGAGCCCCATGCAGCCAGAACCCTAATGGGGTGACTGCAGGCCCAAGGAGGGACCTCTGAGCTTTCTGAGGGAGACAAAGGTGGCTGGGTGCAGAGGCTCAAGGAGCAGAAGCCAAAGGGGCCTCAGTGCTGCAGGAAGGTGGCAGCCTAAGGAGACAGCCTACAGGCCAGCAATGTCTTCTCCACCTCAATCTCTGCTCCTGCTGCTTCAGCATCTGCCTGTTCAGATCACTTAGGCCACTTGGTCAGGCATCTACACCTGTAACATGCTTTTAAGCAACAGAATATGGCAAGGGTCATGGGATGTCATGTCTACAACTAAGTTCAAGGATGATTATGACCTCCATCTTTTGTGAAGACTCTGCCTTATTGGTTTTGAAGAAGCAAACTTCTCTATTGTTATCTGTCCTAAGTCAAACATTGAGCATGGCTGCTAGCCAATGGTAAACAATAAGCTTAGACTTTGCTTTGAACAACTTTTGAGAAAACTAAGGGAAACCATCATGCTTCAGATAAAACCACAGCACTGCAGCCAGATAGGTCAAACTGTAGTTCATAAGAGACTGAAACAAAAACTTCAGCAAATGGGGCTGGGAAGGTGGCTCAGTGGTAGAGCACTTGCCTTGCATGCATGAGGCCCTGGGTTTGATTCCTCAGCACCACATAAGCAAAAAAGAAAAAAGCTGGAAGTGGTGCTGTGGCTCAAGTGGTAGAGTGCTAGCCTTGAACTGAAGAGCTGAGGGACAGTGCCCAGGCCCAAAGTTCAGGCCCCATGACTGGACCCAAAACAAAAACAAAAAAACCTTCAGCAAAGCCTTGCTTAGTTTTCTGATCCATCAGACTATAAAATGATAAATGTGCTCTTTGAAGCTACTAGGCTTATAGTAATATGGTTACTATACAAAACAATAGATATTAATTCTAGGTCAGTTCAATAAGGGTAAAGTTCAATAAAGTAGTAAAGATAATAAATATAAAGAACGAAAATTAGTGTTATTTGAAGATAACATGAATGTGTACATAGAAAAGCTGTAACATACTTAGTCAAATTTAAGTAATGTCATGGATACAAAATCAGCACATAATTATAGGCCAGGCATGGTGAAGTCAAAGGAAGGAAAATTAAGACCTACAGGTTAGTCTAGAACTACACAGTAAGTACAAGAACAGCAAGACAACATCTTGAAAAATAAGAATAAAATTAATTATATTTCCATATTCTAAAAAACTACATCTAGAAAATATCCCTAAAATAATATCTACCAGCACATTAAAAATATCAAGTATTGAAGATAGCCTAACAAAAATGTGGTAAATCTCTATAAACAAATCTGGTATGTAGAAAAATCTCAAGTAAAAAGAGACAGACAATAAATTCAGAGATTACACCTGTAATCCTTGCTACTCAGGGGGCTGAGAATTGAAGATTATGGTTCAAAGCCAACTGTGGCAAGAAAGTTCATGAGACTCTTATCTCCAATTAACCCCCAGAAAATCAGAGGTGGAGCTGTGGCTCAAAGTGGTAGAGCTCTAGGCTTGAGTGATAAAGCTCAGAGAAAACACCCAGTCCCTAAGTTCAAGCCCCATGACCAATAATAAATAAATAAATAAAATTCAAGGACAAAGAGCCAAAATGTATCTCTGAAAAGAATAGAAATAACTTATATGATTTGTTTGTATTAATAAAGACTTAAGAGTATAGGGAACAGAAAAGAAATATTCTTTCACTATATATAACTTTGTATCTTTTGAATGTCAAACCAAGTGAAGATATTAATTATGAAAGAAATCATAAAACCAGGCATAATGTTGCAACCTATAATCCCAGCTATTCAAGAAGTACAGGCAGAAAGATCACAAGTTCTAGGTCAGCAAGAACAAAGCTGGCAAGATCAAAAGTTAGAGGTGTGGTCCAAGTGGTAAACTACTTGCCTAGCAATCTCAATGCCCTGGACTCAATTTCTCACACTGAAAAAAAGAAAAAGAACAATGAAAGATTTTAAATCTGGTTATGAATTGTATCCACAAAAGCCAACTGTTAGGCAATACTTTACTAGAGATCTTATAAATTAATAGGTACTTTAAAACCATTCCTTCCCTTCAATCTAACTAATATTTCTAGGAATATTCTGATGATATTAACCCTAAATAAGGTAAGAAATAAACATAAATAAGAAAAAATAAGATAAGTACAGGTAATTCAAAGGCATGCATATCAGAGTCAACAATAAATTTTATCCAAAAACCATATAATTCAAACTATGTTTTCGCCAACATTATACTAATTTAGATTAGTATGGGCTATCAATGTATCTCATATGTGAATGACCTTATTCATCATTCAGATCACCCATCACAGAAATCAAGTTTCTCTTCCCTATTTGCGATTAAAATGTGTTTGATGAATATCCAAGGATTATTTGCCAGAAGCAAACAGAAGATCTAAACTAAACAATCAAAGTCTGGCTTCCACCTTCAAAGATTTTAAGACCAAAGACTAAAAAGTGAGAAACAAGCTGCAATTTATAACATAAGCTTCAAAAACTGAATTACAAAAGAAAAAAAAACAAAAAAACTGAATTACATAGTATAAGCCCAAAATCATATAAAAATTATACATGATTATTATAGGCAGAAACTTTTTGAAAAGAGTCCCAGGGGCACAGCATAAGAGACTTAACAAATGGGATTACATTAAAATAAAAAGTTTCTGCACAGCAAAGAACATAGTTACTAAACTAGAAAGACATCCAACAGACTAGAAGAACATCTTTACCAGCAATATATCCAACAAAGACCTAATATCCAAAATATATAAGGAGCAAAAGAAATTAAATTCTGGCAAAGCTAATAAACCAATCACTACAGAGGAAAAGGAGCTAAAGAGAGACTTCTTAGAAGAAGAGGTAAGAATGGAAAGGAAATATATGAGGAAAATTCTCGACATCCCTGGCCATAAAGGAAATGCAAATCCAACAACTTCAAGACTTCGTCTCACCCCAGTTAGACTGGCCAACACCATGAATTGGAATAACAATGTTGGCAGGAATGTGTGTGTGTGGGGGGGGGGGGAGGAACCCTATTGCAGTGTTAGTGGGAATGTAAACTAATACAGGCACTCTGGACAGGGTCTGGAGCTTTCTCAAAAAACTAAACATAGATCTTCCATATGACTCAGCTATTCCATCCTAGGCATCTACTCAGAACATCACAAGCCAAGATACCTTAAGATACTTGTGTACCCATGTTCACTGCTGCACTATTCAAAATAGTCAAATTACGGAAACAATACAATAGGTGATGCCCTACAATAGGTGAGTGGATAAAAATAATGTCGTACCTATATACAATATAGAAAGTTACACAACCATTAGGAAGAATAATATGTGATTTGCAGGGAAATGGACGGGCTTAGAATAAATCATGTTGAATGATGTAAGCCAAGCTCAGAGAAGGAAATGGCACGTTTTCTCTCATATGTGCAAGCTAGATTTAAAATACATGATGCTAGGCATTCACCCATAGTGAGTCTAAAGGAGGATATTCTTAGGGAAAAAACACAAAAGTGCAACACCTCTGTGTTTCTGATCATATAAAATAATATTTTTTGAAATGAACTCCACAAAATGGAAATAATGGGCTTTTTTCTTTTCTGTCTTGTTTACTGTCTTTTGGATAGTGGGGCACAGACAAGGAAAAACAAAGAGTAAACAAATGCAGCAGTGGTACTCAGTAGATATTATGTTGAAAATGAACTACACAACTTATGGGCAGGGATGGGAGGGGAACCTGAGAGAGTGAAGGGATGACAATGTCTAAAAAGAAATGTGCTCTACCTGATTTATGAAGCAGTGACAACTCTGTACATCACCTTTTATAGTAACATTCAATTGAAAATTTACGCATGATTAAATAGCTAAACCCTCCACCTTATGAGATACTTGGAAATGCTTTTCACATATAGAACTTGGGGTTTCATTAAAACTAGGGGGCTAAAGGAATCCTCCTAACCCTCATCTGGTAACATGACCAAGTATCATTTTTTACACTGTTCATCTTGGATTGTTGATTGTTGCTCAATAGTTGACAATATTTGTACTTGACATTTAAAAAATTAGCTTTGTTCTGTATATTTTTAACTGTTAAAAAAGTAACAACTATGAATATGACTTAGTGCCTTTATACCTTGCTACAAAGGGTAAAGCCCTGAGTTCAAATTCTAGCATTGCAAAATCAAACAAACAGCAAAAAAGAGTGCTCAAGCAAAAACTAGTACAGGAGGTAACTGTCATAGTCAAAAAGGTATATATTCATTGGAGCTACTTACTTGTTGCTATCGTCCTAACTACTTAGGAGGCTGATATCTCAGGATCTTGGCTCAAAGCCAGTAGAGATAGAAAAGTCCATGAAACTCTTATCTCCAATTTACCACCTAAAAGACTGAAATGTACTAGAGTATCAGTGTTGGGCTCAAGTACTAGAGTATTGGTGTTGGGGAAAAAAATCAAGCAATAATGTTAGGCTCTGAGTTCAAGCCCCAGTACCAGCATAAAAAAAGTGTATATTACTTCACTTCTAAATTTTGGTTCCATAGTCCAAGGGAAAGAAAATAATATTGTTCAAACGCCAGTTTTATTTAGAAGAACAAAAAGTTCAGGTGTTCTCCATTAGTAGATAAATGAATTTATACCAATGAATTTATATCAATCTATTATAAAAAGCAACTTTAAATTTTGAATTCTGTCAAGCACTGGTGGCTCATGCCTATAATATTAACTACTCAGAAGGCTGAGATCTGACAATCACAGTTCAAACCCAATCAGGGCAGGAAAGTCCATGAGATTCTTATTTCCAATTAACCACCAGAAAACCAAAAACAGTGCTGTGGCTCAAAATGATGGATTATTAGTCTTGCGTAAAAAAAGTTCCGGGACAGTGCCCAGGCCCTGAGTTTAAGCCCCACTACCAACAAAAAAAAATGAGTTTTTTCTACTTATTGAGATTATAATAGAAAAAATCTTCCAAGTAATGTGAAACTTGCTCAAGAGATAATTTTATTGTAGATTAACTATTGTTTAACTCATATATTCTTACCGTTCTCGGTTAAATTTAAGGGAATGAAGAATAGCTGGCCTTTTTTGTCTAAGGTTCCACAAATGAAGTGTATCATCTGAACTGGCACTGACCAAAGCACCCTGTAACAAAAAGAAGACAAAGTATGTGTTGTATAGATCTTGAGATATGTGGACATCTGCAGAAACTGAATAAAAGATGATCATTATGCTAAGAAAACAAAGAGTTTTTTCAATTCACTGAGTTCAATCTTCAAAGTGCTTGAATTTGGTATACTACAAACATTTTAAGTATTGCCACACAAGTTAACATAAAGAGCTCTATAGGAATCCAGGATCCACTATATAAACATGAGTTGGGTTTTGTAATGTTCTATTATTTGGAGATAAGCTGGCCCTAAGCAGCCTTCAACTACATGGAAAATCTATACCTGTTTTGAGCTTGATAAATATATACTTGGTTTCAAGAAAGCTTCTCATAACCATAGTTCTATAAAAAGATATAGGATAGTTAATTGCCATAACAGATATGGATAATAAATTCAAATGTGTTATAAAACCAACAAATGAATATGGAAATAAAAAGATAAATGTACAAACAGATAAAATATTTGTAAATAACAGGTGAGAAAACTATTTCATTTAAAAGCAAATTATGAAAGGATCATACCTATCTATGCAAATATTCCAAAAAAAATCGCTCCAAATAGTTCTGAAAATAATACTCAACTTTTAATACTGTGTATTTACGTGTGTGTGTGTGTGTGTGTGTGTGTGTGTGTGTTAAATAGTCAAAAAGCCCTTACCTCATTGATCAAGAATTGGAGCTGCAAAACAGCTGCACCACTTTCATGTTGACAATAACAATCAACACCAGGTCTCCCAAGTCTAAGATGACAAAAGTCAAGGAGTCTAACATTTTAGTCAACACAATATTAAAGAGCAAAGAAGGTAACTTATTTAGCAATTAATATTTTGCATTCTTATTATTTTTATTTCTTAAACACAAGAGTTGGAAAAACTTAGTTTATGTAAATTATTTTGCACACCAGACTGAAAAAGGAATATTGTAAAAACTTGAAGGGGAGCAGTTTCTTCCTTATAAAATAAAACAAGAATTGGGAATCCAGAGATTTCATTTACTTTAAGGCTTAGCTGATTAAACACTTCTTTTTCTACAATAAGTTCAAAATAATTAAAGATTTTAATGTAACAAATGAGAGAAAACAACTTGTAATGTTTGTAAGTAAATTTCTTCATAATCTTAGTATATAAAAAAATCCCTTCTAAGTATAACTTAAAATTCATAGGTCATAAAGAAATTAACTATATAAAATACAAAATCTTTATATGAAAAACTATAAATAAGACTAAAAGACAAAGAAATATCAGGAAATAATTAGTAATATGTTACAAATTCATTATTTTTATTATACAAATATAATAAAGTTAACATATAAATCTAGAACTAGAAAAGGAAGAAATAAAAGATGGAGAGAATGAGAAAACATTGTGAAACACAAGTTGCATATTCCCTACCTAAATTAAAAATACAGGCAAAATTTATCAAACAATAGTTTTCAGATATTGCATATAGAGTTGAAGATTGTTGGGAATTCCTAAAAGACCAAAACCATGCAAGTGAGCCTTTTGACTCACCTAGAAAGAGTTTATCAAGTTGAAACCCAGGGAGATAAAGAACCCAAGAGGAAGCTAGCAGATCTGGACAGATCTAGAAGTGAAAGAAGAGTTCTCAAGACAAGAAAGAATATGGGCTGGGAAGGTGGCTCAGTGGTAGAGTGCTTGCCTTGCATGCCTGAGGCCCTGGGTTCGATTCCTCAGCACCACATAAGCAAAAAGAAAAAAGCTGGAAGTGGCTCTGTGGCTCAAGTGGTAGAGCGCTAGCCTTGAGCTGAAGAGCTGAGGGACAGCGCCCAGGCCGAGAGTTCAGGCCCCACAACCGGACCCCCCCCCAAAAAAAAGAATAGAAAAGAAAAGGCAATATAAAAAAGAGCTCTAGAGAGATGTAGAAGGAATAGCCTTGAATTTTTGGCAATAAACTGACAGGCAAGAAGTTTTGAAGAAACGGAACCAGCAACAAGTATAGAGTCTCTGACTGCATGGGCAACAAGACCAGGGCAACTGGCCAGCCATGAATCCATACACAAGATCCACCCTAAGCTGGGCACTTGTGGTTCATGCCTGTAATCCTAGCTACTCAGAAGGCTTAGATTTGAGGATCGTAGTTTGAAACCAGCCCTGGCTGAAAAGTCACCATGAAACTCTTATCTCAACCACTCAAAGACTGGAAGTGGGGCTGCAGCTTGAAGTGCTAGAGAGCTAGCCTTGAACAAAAAAGCTCAGGGACAGTGTCCAGACCTGAATTCAAGCCCCATAACTGACAAAAAAAAAGATAGAAAAGATTGCCACCCCTGAAGGATACGTTCCCAAACTCCAATATGATCTCCCTGCAATATTATAAAATAAAAAAGTGAGGATGAAATACTGCTAAAGTTCCTTACACCATGCCTTGCATGTGTACCTCAGAGTGCATGTGTACCTCAGAGTGCCCATGTACAATGGCCAGAATCTCTTCAGAGAAATATATCTAACTCATTTCATAAAGCTAGTATTACCCAGATAACAAAATTAAATACAAGAAAACTTCAAAAACTAACTTTAAACAGAATTCATGCTTAAATATAAAATGTAAAACTATAATTTTTTTGTAACAAGAGAAAATCATTAACATTCCAGGGATTGGTGAAGAATGCTAACAAGTAATATCAAAAACATTATCTATAAAAGAACTGATAAACTAGACTCAGTGAAAGATACTACCAGCAAATTAAAGAATAGGATAAAAATGTAAACATATCTAACAAAGTAGATGCAAAATCAAAAAACTCAAACAACCCAAATATAAAATAGGCACAAGACAAAAACATCCATTTCAATGAGAGATCATACAGATAGCAAACAAAGATGTTCAGCATCATTAGTCAAGAAGAAAATGGGAATTATCACAATTGCTAATATGAAATTATCAAAACAGCTTAAACAAACAATGAAATGTACCAGAATGGTACAGAATCATTCTAGAACCTCTCACACACAGCTGCCAGGAATGTAAAATGGTACAAACTTATAGAACATAATTTGGCATAGATTTATAAATATGTACATGCTTTGATGATTCCTTCAGTACTTCACCATGGAGATTAAACTTAATATATTTTTAAAGGAGACAAATCATATTCATACTATGGCACTAATATCAGATAAAATGTGCTTAAATTAAAAAGTTGTGAGAGCTGGGCATGGTGGCACACCCCAGTAATTTCAGCTACTTAGAAGGTGAATGTCAGGAAAATTATGATCCAAGGTCAGTCTGGACAAAAAGTTAGGCAGACCTCATCTTAGTAAGTAAGCTGGGTGTGGTGGTTCATGTCTGTAATACTAGTTATGCAGGGGGCAGAGGTAAACGGACTGCAGTTATAACTAATATATGTCTAAGACAAGCAGAAATGGTCAGATAAGTTGATGTTAGGTGAAATGAACCCCAAGATAAGAACTCAAATGTTTTTTCTTTCTTGCTATTGTTTCTAACATATTTATAAGATATTTCTTTGTTGCTTTGTATGTTCCTCCTCCACAGCATAACCCCTGTTTTCACTGTATTTGATGTTGGTATAATTTGTGGAGGGGAAGGTAAAAAATAAATTGTTTAAATAGGGATACAGGTGGACCCATTGCAACAATGTGATGTACAAGACTTTATGTCGAAAAACGAACTTTACAACTTTGGCGTGGGTGGGGGGAGAAAGAACGAGGGGAGGGTGGGATGGGATGGGAAGGGGAAACAAAGGAGGAGGCAACAATGCTTGGTAAGAAATGTATTTATTACCTTGCTATGTAATTGTAACCCCTCTGTATGGTATTTTCACAATAGAAAAAAGACTAACCTTACACAAAAATAAAACCCTTCTTTAAAAGACTACAGCTAAAAGAGCTGAGGGCATGGTTCAAGTCGTAGACTACCTAGCTTAATCTAGCAAGCACAATACCCTGAGTTCAAACTCAGTACTGTAAAATAAAAGTTAGAGTGAGGTATAACAAAGAAGGATATTTTAATATTAATAGAAATTTAGTACAGCAAGAATATATGAACATATGAAGCAATAAACCTGACAAACTGAAGGTGTGTCTCAAGTGGTAGGGCAGCATCCTTGAACAAAAAAGCAAAAAAAAAAATCACTTCAGATTTTCATACCTTGTTCTCAATATTGGATAGAAGAACATAAGTATATGGAACACAAGTAAAAAAAAGAAGAGACTTAACAAATTAGATCCAATGAACATATTCAGATTACTCAACCTGAGCTGGGAAGGTGGCTCAGTGGTAGAGCGCTTGCCTTGCATGCATGAGGTCTTGGGTTTGATTCCTCAGCACCACATAAGCAAAAAGAAAAAAAAACTGGAAGTGGTGTTGTGGCTCAAGTGGTAGAGCGCTAGCCTTGAGCTGAAGAGCTGAGGGACAGCGCCCAAGCCAAGAGTTCAGGCTCCATGAACGGACCCCCCAAAAAACAAAACAAAACAGGTTACTCAACCAACAACCATAGAATACACGTATTTTTCAACTGTATATGGACACATTTTTCAGGACAGATTTTAAGACAGGATAATAATTAAGTTTCAGTAGACCACAAGATAAGAGATCATACAAAAAAATCTTCTCCAGACATAGTGAAATTAGAAATCAGCAAGAGAAGTTAAAGTAGGAAATTCATAAATACTTTAAAAATTAATAAACTTTAGCATCTAATGGACAGAAGAAATCTGAAGATAAATTAGAAAAACTGTAAAGATGAATGAAAATGGAGATACAACATACCATAACTCATGGGAACAGCAAAAATAGTGCTAAGACAGAAACATATAGATATAAATATAAATGTATAGCTATAAATACTTTTTAAGATGTATAAAAACAATAACCTAAGTTTATAACTTAAGGAAGTAGGAAACTAACAAAGTTAACAAAGAAAAAATAATAATAAAGATTAGAGATAACAGAGAAAAATCATTAAAATCAAATATTGATTCTTTAGGAAGATAAAAAATGACAAACTTTAACAAGATGGACAAAAGAAGACTAAATTACTAAAAAAAAGTGAAAATAAGTCACTGCTACAAATTGATAAAGGAATTTGAGGATGAGGGAATAATACCTAATTCATTCTTGACACCAACATTTGTCTGATTCCAAAGTCAAAGAAAGTACAAGATATATAACCTGTGGGGATTTGCTCCTGGCATGTAGGGATGATTCAACCTATGAAAATCAGTCAATGTAATACACCACTTAATAAAATGTGGGGGGAGGGAGGGAAGCCCAATCAGCTTACTTAAAGCAGTAAAAAAAGCATTTGCCAACATACTTCCATATGTAAAAAAAATAACAATAAACCAATAAGAAACTATCTCAATTTAGTAAGGATTACAGAGGAAAACTCACACCAAACATCAAACTCAATTGCTATAAAAACAAAAAGCTTTTCCTTTAAGATCAAGATTATCAAAGGCTTACAACTTTCTCATTTGTATTCAACATAGTAGATGAAGTTCTTCATTGCCCAGAGCTAAGAAAGGAGAGGAATTGGAGTTATCATTTAGTTGTTATGAGGTTTCCATTTGTTTTTTGGAGGTAGTATGGTTTGAACTCAAAGCCTTATGTTAGTCAGGTGCTCTACCTCTTGAATCATACCATCAGCCCATTTTTGCTTTAGTTATTTCTCAGATAGCATCTTGTACTTTTTTCCTGGAGCTGTAGCCTTTTACTCCTATTTATACTTCTCATATGGCTGGAATTACAGCTATAACACCAAACTCAGCTTGTTTGGTTGAGACTAGAGTCTTACTAATGTTTTTGTTGTTCTTTGTCTGGGTTCAAACCATGATCCTCCTAATTTCCAATTACAAAGTAGAAGGATCACAGGCATGTGGCACCATACATAGTCCAGCAGTTTAGCTTTTTTTCTTTTAAAAAATGTTTTATTGTTATTATAAAGGTGACATACAGAGGGGTTACAGTTACATAAGTCAGGTAAGAGTACATTTCTTTTTTAAATTAACTTATTTTAAAGTTACAAACACATTTTAATCTTCACAATGATAGTCATCATTATCTAAATCTACATTGCTTATGAAGTCTATGATCTTCAAGAATAAAATTATTTGTTTTACAAATCGGGTGATATGTACATTTCTTTCCTTTTGCTCAGTATCAGCTGTTCCCTCTCTCTCATTCCCTCCTTCCCATCGCTGCCCTTGAGTTGTTTAGTTTACTTTCATCAATGTCCAGTGCAGCTGATGAGCCCCTCTGTTGCATTTTTTCATCCACTTTCTACTTATTTCACTTTCCCCCAGATGTGCCTGTGTTTACACCATAATGAGGTAAAGAATACAGAATCATCTAAAAATGATAAGACAATTTAAGAAGAGGTCCTTTGTTCCTTATCTTTGGGGTTCTTTTCAGTATGCTTATTGTTTTATGTACAAATGAAGGGGTGAATGGGTGTTTCAATTTGGTATTTTTCTCCTGAGACTATACTCTTTTGGTCTCATGTGTATGGGTGACTTGAGTCCCATTTTACTTTGTCATATCTCATTGCATTTTAATTTTAACATCTGCATATCAGGGAGAACATGTGTCATTTGTCTCTCTGATCTTGGCTTACCTTGCTCAACATGATCTGTTCTAGTTCCATCAGTTTCCTTGCAAATGCCATTATTTTATCCTTTCTAATTGTTGTATAAAATTTCATTATATATAGATTTACATCACAATTTTGTGATCCATTCACTTGTAGTGGGGCATCTATGTTGTTTCCATATCTTGGCTATTGTGAACAGTGCAGCAATGAACATGGAAATGCAGGTATCCTTGTTGTATCCTGGTTCCTGTTGCTCAGGAAAGATGCCTATGAGTGGTATGGCTGGGTCAAAGGGTATGTCTATGTTTAGTTTTCTGAGGAACCTCCAGATTGCTTTCCAGAGTGGTTGGATTAGTTTACATTCCCACCAGAAGTGCAGTAGGGTTCCTCTTTCTCCACATCCCCACTAGCATTTGTCCTTGTCTGAATTTAGGATATAGGACATTCTGACTGGGGTAAGGTGGTATCTCAGGGATGATGAACATTTCCTCATGTGTTTCTTTGCCATTTGAACCCCTTCTTCTGATAAGTCTCTCTTTAGCTCCCTTGCCCACTTAATGATTGGTTTGTTAGATTTGGGAGGGATTCATTTCTTGAGCTCCCTCTATATATTGGATATCAGGCCTTTGTCTGATATGTTGCTGGTAAATATCTTTTCGTAGTTGGTTGGCTGTCTTTCTAGTTTGGTAGCTGTGTCTTTAGCTGTGCAGAAAATTTATTTAAAGGTATCCATTTGTCAAGTCTCTCTCCAGTTTGTTGTGACCCTTGGACTCTGTTCAGGAAGTTCCTGCCTGTGCCTGTAAGTGCTAGTGTTTCTCCTACTTTGTCCTGGAGTAGTTTCAGAGTTTCAGGTTTGATGCTGAGGTTTTTAATCCATTTTGAATTGATGTTAGTACACGGTGACAGTTTTCTGCATGTGGCTGCCCATTTTTCCAAGCACCAATAGTTGAAGAGGCTATGTTTTTTCTACTGTATGTCTTTGACTCCTTAGTCAAATATCAGCTGTAGTTTTATTTCTGGGTCTTCTAATCGACTCCATTGGTCTTCGGGTCTATTTTTGTGTTAATAACAAGCTGTTTTTGTTAATGGCTGTATAGTAGAGCTTGAAATTTGTTATTGTGATACCCCCTGCAGTGTTTTAGCTTTGTAAGATGAACTATATACAAAGAAGGATGGTGATATTATGACTATAACTCTGAACTACATTCTTCTTCTTCTTCTTTATTTTTTTTGTAAGTTGTGGAGCTTGAACTCAGGGCCTAGGCACTGTCCCTGAGCCTCTTTGTGCTCAAGGCTAGTACTCTACCAGTTGAGCCACAGCACTAGTTCTAGTTTTTGAGTGGTTTATTGAAGATAAGAGTCACACCAGGACTTTTCTGCTCAGGCTGGCTTCAAACTGTGATCCTCAGATCGCAGCCTTCTGACTAGCTAGAATCACAGGCATGAGCCACCAGTCCCCACCTAAACTACATTTTTAAAAAAAATCGAAACCATGCAACTTCCAGGATTACTCCCCAGTTGTACTCTTGGACATTTATGAAAACTGTATCATTCCATTTATGTGGCATTCTTGAGGTAGCAAAGCTATGAAAATGAAGAAATTAGTGGTTGTTAAGAGTTTAGATATGGGATAGAGAAGTCAAGAGTAACAGAATATCACTATAAATAGGCAAAATGAGGAATCCCTCTGATGACAGAAAAAGTCCTATATCTTGACTGTGTCAATATTAATATTCGGGCTGTAATATTATACTGTAGTTTAGTAAAAATTACAACTGGAGGAAATTGGGTGATGATAGAGTACATAGGATTTCTCGATATTATTTCTTACACATACCTATAAATCCACAATTATCTCAGAATAAAAGGTTTAATTTGAAAAGTTGGAATAACATTAAATCAGCCAAGAGTACATTTATGGAACTAGTGTCAAATATTAGGAAAAAAGGAAAGTTCTCAATATTGCTTCAATCTTTAACAAACTGAAAAAAATAAAAATAAGTAAAAAATACCAGAGCAGAAATTAATGAAATAAAACAAAGGAAACCAAAAACCTAAAAGTTGATAATTTGTGAAAATCAGTAGAACTGATCCACTTCTAGCTAGATTCAGAAAAAGGAAAAACACAAACACACAAAAACAAAAATACACAGACTACCAATAATAAGAATTAAACAAGGGACACCAATACTGATATTAAAGATATTAAAAATATGCCAATAATCAAAATATCAGGATACAAAATTAACCCACAAAAATCAGTACCCTTTTTATATACCAATAATGTACAAGCAGCAAGGGAAATCAAGAAAACAATCCAATTTGCAATCACCTCAAAAAAAAGTAATAAAGTATCTGTGAATAAACCTAACTGAGGAAGCGAAAGAGTTTTATAGAAGGAAAGAAATCATAAAGGACAACAGGAAATGGAAAGACCTTCCATGTTCATGGATAGGAAGAATATTATGAAAATGGTCATATTGCAAAAAGTGATCTACAAATTCAATACAATCCTATCAAAATCCCAATGATATTCTTTACTAAGATAGAGAGAGAATCCAATTCTTATGGAACAACAAAAGGCCTAGAACTGCCAAACAATTTTAGGCAACAAAAGCAATGCTGGTGGTATCACAATCTACCCCTCACGCTCTACTACAGAGCTATAATAACAAAAACACCTTAGTATTAGCACAAAAATAAACTTGAAGATGAATGGAGAAAACTAGAAGACTTGAAAATAAAACTTTATTCTTAAAGTTATCTGATATTTGATAAAGAAGCCAATGATATACAGTGGAAAAAAAGGCAGCCTCTTCAATAATTGATGTTGGGAAAACTGGGCAACCATATGTAGAACACAAAAAGTGGATCCCTCGGAGCTGGGAAGGTGGCTCAGTGGTAGAGCGCTTGCCTTGCATGCATGAGGCCCAGGGTTCAATTCCTCAGCACCACATAAGCAAAAAGCAAAAAGCCGGAAGTGGCGCTGTGGCTCAAGTGGTAGAGAGCTAGCCTTGAGCTGAAGAGCTGAGGGACAGTGCCCAGGCCCAGAGTTCAGGCCCCACAACCGGAACCCCCCCCCAAAAAAGTGGATCCCAGTTTGTCACCATGCATTAATATCAACTCAAAATGGATCAAAGACCTCAATGTCAGACCTGAAACTGAATTACTGCAAGAGGGAGTAGGAGAAACACTAGAACTCATAGGTATAGGCAGAAACTTTTTGAAAAGGGTTCCAGGGCACAGCAGATAGGAAAAAGACTTGACAAGTGGGATTACATCAAACTAAAAAGTTTCCGTACAGCAAAGGACATGGTTCCTAAACTAGAAAAAGTCAACAGACTGGAAGAGGGTCTTGACCAGCAATACATCCAACAAAGGCCTAACATCCAAAATACAAAAGGAGCTCAAGTAACTAACCCCTCCCAAAGCTAAATGGGCAAAGGAGCTAAGGAGAGACATCTCAGAAGAAGAGGTAAGAATGGCAAAGAAACCATAAGGAAATGCTCATCATCCTTGGCCATAAAGGAAATATGAATCAAATCAACGCTGATATTCTATCTCACTCCAGTTAGATTGGCCAACATTGTGAATTTGAACAACAAATGTTGGCAAGGATGTGGAGGGGAAGAAACTTTATTTCACTGTTGGTGGAACATAAACTAGTACAACCACTTTGTACAGTAACAGCAGTCTGGAGGTTCTTCAAAAAAATGAAAGATAGATCTTCCCTATGACCCAGCCACTCCTGGACATCTACCCAGAACATCAGGAGCCAAGATACCATAGACAGACACTTACGAATCGATGTTCATTGCTGTACTATTCACAATAACTACATTGTGGAAACAGTCCTGATGCACTACAACAGATGAGTGGATCCAAAAAATGTGGTGCCTATACATATTAGGAAGAATATTACGTCATTTGCAGGGATATGGACGGATGTAGAACAATCATGTTAAGTGAGGTAAGCTAATCTCAAAGACACAAATAGTGCATGTTTTTCTCTCATATGCAGACACTAGATCTAAAACATATGGAGACATGATAAATCTACAGTCCCACAGTGAGACCAAAGAAGATATTCTTAGGAGAGGAACAAAAAGGCACCTCTGTGCCTTTGATTATGTAAAATAATATTTTTGAAATAGAAACAAGAGGTCTTTTTCTTTCTTGTGGCTATTTTTTTCCTGTTTGTTCCTTTATTAGTCTTTGGGTAAGTGGGGGACACAGAAATGAACAAATGGTGAACTAATGTAGCAATGGTGCTCATAGACACAACAATCTAAAAAATGAACTATACAACTTGTGGGTGAGGATGGGAGGGAAAAATTGGGAGAGAGTGAAGGAAAGAAATGTGCTCTTTATTTAACTTATGTAACTATAACCCTTCTGTGCACCTGTATAATAACAATTTTAAAATATGCCAATAAATTTGGCAGCATAGATTTTTACAATTTTATTCATTTCTAAAGATGTAATAACCTTTATTTGATCAAAAATGTTTTACTTACCTAAAATGTTAAAGGAACTTTACTTATGTAGAGAATAATGAGCCAATAATTAAGGATACATTCGTATAGCACCTGTTCTTGTCCCAATAGCTAAGATTTTCTGAACTGGATCAAAGGCCATTGCTGTGGGCTGATAAGGAAAACCATGCCGAACTGTCTGAAAGAGAACAAATAATACAAAGAAAGTCATCATGGAACAAATAATGAAAATGAAAATAATATATCATTACAGCATGACCAGAATGATTATAATTATTTTTAAAAGAAAAAAGTATTCTCAAATGTTGACAAGGATAAGGAATAGCTTAAACCATCACATATTGATGATGAAAGTATAAAATATGACATTTTACAGCTATTTTAGAAAAATGTCTTTTGGCTTCTTATAAAATAAAATACCCAATGACTTAGTAATTCCTCTCTCTATACATCTAGGAAAATTAAAATGATGCCTCCAGAAATGATTTGCTAGCAGGTTTAAATTGGAAACAATACAGGTGTCTGTCATAAGAACTTCTTTAAATCCTGTGGTATACAGAATAAAATACCACTCAGCAATTGAAAGATATAAACTATGGATAGATTTTAAATACAGCATCATGGGTGATTCTCAAAAACATTATATTAAATGAAAGAAGGAATAAGCAAAAAAAACTTTATACTGTATGAAGAATATAAATTTGTATTAAACTTTGAATAAGCAAAACTAATCAATAGTGAAAGCTCAGAATTTTCGTTATCTTCAGGAGGACTGACTAGGAAATAGTATGAAATAGCTTTGCTGAGTGAAAGTAGTGTTCTACATTTTGGTAAAGGTTTGTATTATTAAAAATTATCAAAGAGAATAATAAGGCTTGGGGGTTTTTTGTATGTAAGTTGTACTCCAAAAAGCTTAAAAATTATTTAAAAAATACTAAATTCTAATCATTGATACATTCTGAAATGCTAAAGTATACATCTTCAACCTGACAGTGCACCCCAAAGTAATATTCATAGATGGAGGAGAGAACAGATAGATACATAATAAAGTGAAGACAGCTAAAACTATTAGCAAATCTAGGAGGCAAGACCATACACCTTAGTGTTCAAATTTAGGTTCTTTCAATTTTTGTGTTGTTAAAAGCTTTCATAATTATATAATGGAAAACAAAAAAAGAAAGAAAGATATAAAACTTTCATAACCTCATTAAAGAGAAATGATTGACATATGAAAAGGTAAATCTAATGTTAGAAATTAATTTCAAAATGGGACATGCTATAACTTTGAAAAGAGGACTCAGAGAGATCAGAAAAAAGACATAATATATCAAGTTTATCCAAGAATTTAGGATACCACAAACTATTTTTAAGTTAAGTATTTTATTATATAATACCGCATCTGGAAGTATTGAAAGACAGAAAGACAAATCAGAGCATGTAGTCAATCTAAAACTTTTATTCCCCTAGAAAAGTTGGAACAATTTATGTAATTTTACATAATTTTTCTTTTAAAGAATCTATGAGCATGTACATATATACATATTACATAATATACATATAAACTGTTATTTCCACTCAACAATATATCTTGGTGAAACACCACCAATAGCTCACGTCTGTAATCCTAGCTACTCGGGTGTCTGGGACCTGAGGATCAGTTATTATGCCAACTGGGGCAGGAAAGTGCATGGGATACTTTCATCCAATTAACAAGCAAAAAGCTAGAAATCAAGCTGTGCTGAAGTGGTAGAGTGCTAGCCTTAAGCAAAAAAGCTAAAGGTCAGCTAAGATTTTCTGAAGTGGGCTTGAAAATCTCAGTATTGCTACACACACAAAGAAACAATTAATTGTATTTAAATCTAGCCAAAGGTCACATAACTTGTTTGTTTTGTTTTGTTTTTTTGGTTGGTCGTGGGGCTTGAACTCTGGGCTTGGGAGCTATCCCTCAGCTCTTCAGCTCAAGGAGAGCACTCTACCGTTTGAGCCACAGTGCCACTTCCGGTTTTCTAGTAGTTTATTGGAGATATAAGAGTCTCACGGACTTTCCTGGCCCGACCTGGCTTTGAACCATGATCCTCAGATCTCAGCCTCCTGAGTAGCTAGGATTACAGGCATGAGCCACCGGTGCCTGGCTCTAACTTGTTTTTTAATACAAATATTTCTTGATTTTTCTTAACCAACCACTGTTGATACTATTAGCCAACTACTGTTGTATATGCTCCAAAGAATTCTTAGTTAGATTGGTGTTGGGAAAGGTTGTCTCATGAATGCAGTCCTTTAATACCCATCTGGCAAGATCTATTTCTTAATATCAAACCATGAGAGGGTTTGGTGTAGCCAAATGTTCTGTGACAGCTATCCAGAAAGACTGTTGATCATTGAGGGACTGAAAGACATTATTAAAGCTGATTGTCTTTGTAGTTCTTGATATCAAAATGACATGGGATGAAGTGTCTGGACTTCTGTTCAAAATCAGTAGTATAGAATTGATCTTTGTCCGCTGATGAAATTGGTAACCAAAGCATAATGTTCTTCTCTCCTAGGATCTATTAAAGAATGCATGGTATTCTGTCTAGTAAAAATGTATACCCCCCCAATTGCTAATTTTGATCCTTGCCTAGGGTAAGTTACCTCTTGATTCTCATAAAATTTTTCCTCATTTAAACTAAAAAATACAAATATATCAAAAGGAAGAGATTCATAATATTTCTCAGAGCAATATGAATTATAAAATATTAGAATACAGCTCCTCTTCAAAATAATGGAAAAGATGAAAACATTTTATATCTCATTTTCTGAGGACAGTATTAATCCTGATAACAAAATCAGGCAAGGCCATCATTAGAAAAAACTAAATACTGGTAACTCTTAGTTATATACAAAAATCCTTAGCAAAATTTTATCAAATACATTCTAGCAATAAATAAAAATATATGTATTAGGATATGTATGAGTCAAGCAGAAAAGATCAGATAAGGTGATGTTAGGACAATGAACCCTAAGATATGTATTTGTGTTTTTTTTCTTTCATGCATTTGTTTCTAACGCATTTATATGATTATTTCTTTGTTGCTTTGTATGTCCCTCCCCCCACAGTATAACCCCTGCTTTCACTGTATATGATGTCAGTATAATTTGTGGAGGGGAAGGGGAAAAACAACTCGTTTAAATAAGGATACAGGTGGACCCGTTGCAACAATGAGAAGTACAGGTTGTCATGTTGAAAATGAACTTTACAACTTGTGGGGGGGAGGATTGGGTGGGGGGAGGAGGGAGGATGGGAAGGGATGGGAAGGGTAAACAAAGGAGGAGGCTACAATGCTTGATAAGAAATGTACTCACTATCTTGCCCATGTAATTGTAACCCCTCTGTACACTATTTTCACAATAAAAAAATAAACTTATGTTATTTCTTTGTGTTAATATATATATATATGTATGTATGTATGTATGTATGTATGTATGTATGTATTAGGATCTGGTGAGATTTACCTCAAGAATTCAAGGTTGGTTTAACATTGAAAAGTTGATGAGGAGTCTGGAGGAAGATGGCAGAGGAGAAGATGGAGGCTAAACAAGCTCTTGCATAGAAAGCAGTTTTAGTGTTCCAGTGAAAAGTCCTAGACTAGAGAGTCAAACTCAGTGTCCCATTATAGTACAGAGTTTGGCCAGAGAGGAAAAATCCAGGCACCTTTGTTAAGGAGACAGATCTAAGCACTTGCTGGTGTCTGCGGTAGCAGCGGCGGCGGCTGCTGCAGAGGCCTTCATATTAACAGCGAGAGCCCAGAATAAAGGTGCCAGAGGTGGTGCACAAGTGGATTCTACTCACTGCCAGCAAGAACTGACAAGGAGCAGAAATCTTCATCCTGCTGATCACAGACAGTCTCAGACTGAGGATGGCCAGAAACCAAGGGACAGGCGTGAATACACCCTAAGACATCCTCACTCCTCTTGGAGCATCAGTGAGAAGGTAGCCTCTCCCCCACCACTGGAGAAGAATTCCACCTTTGATACTGACAAAAACCCGGTCAGAGCAGCTGGCATGCAACTCAGTGCTTGGAAGAAGACAATAGGAGCCATTCAACAGATCACAGGAACCTGACTTGCAGGGCTCAGCTCCACCCAGGGGAAAGTTGCCCTTCCCAGGCAGAGAAAGCTCCACCCATCAAGGAGTGACTTTCTTCACTGGGTAAACAGAGCCAGAGGCTGCCCCTCCCCACTGCAGCATAGGCCCCAGACCCAGCAGCAGGAGGGGTAAAAGAAAAAGAATTGAAACTCAGTAAATCCTGAAAATGGTTTCAGACTGGGCTCTGTGAGTGTCTTAGGAGCTAGCCCCTCAGAGAAAATCTAATGATTGCTCACAGGCTTCAACCCTACCCAAAACATAGCTTCATCTCAGCAACTCCAAGCTAGAGGAAACAGCCATCTCCTTCTTTTGTGTTACTCAAAGCAGATCTCCCTCCCACTGAATTAGCCTGGGAGGAGGATCATAAAGTCCTGGGTAAGGTAGAGCTTCTTTCAGCCTCCTCAAGCAAACTGACTTAAGAAACCAATCAAGGCACAGGAAAATCAAACACCACAAGCAAACCAGAGACTCCACCAAGAGACTGTTTACAGACATGGGAGCTACAAGGTCCCACACCCCAAGGGAATCAAAGAACTCTTTTTTCTAGCTATGTTGTAATTTTTTTCTATTTTCTCATAATTTTTATTTTATGTGTATGGGGGGGAGTGTGTGTTTGTTTTAAACTCTTTTTACTTTCTTCCCTTTTGGTCTTTTTATTTTTTATTTTTTGTCAGTCGTGGGGCTTGAACTCTGGACCTGGACGCTGTCCCACAGCTCTTCAGCTCAAGGCTAGCACTCTACCACTTGAGCCACATCCGGTTTTCTGAGTGGTTTATTGGAGATAAGAGTTCACAGACTTTCCTGCCTGGGCTGGCTTTGAACCATGATCCTCAGATCTCAGCCTCCTGAGAAGCTAGGATTATAGGCATGAGCCACCAGCTCCCAGCTTGGTCTTTGTGTGTGTGTGTGTGTGTGTGTGTCTGTGTGAATTAATTGCTGTTCTGCTCATTCCCAGATATATACCTGTCGTTGATTATTAGGCCTTTATCTTTCATTGTGTGCATGCATAATTCAAAAATTGATGACTCAATTTGCAAATCCTTAGCCTTAACTCCTTTAATAGTAGTATTATTTCTTTATACTTATATAACTGTTTCATTTTTAATTTTTATTTTTTTAATTTTTAATTTTTCTATTTTATCTCTCTTCTGCTCTCTTTCTATCCTTTTCCTCTATCAGTATTATTTCCTTATACTTATATAATTTTAAGTGTTTTATTTGTTAAATTTAATTTTTTTTCATTTTTTCTAGTTTTTTTTATCTCTTTCCTACTTTCCTTCTATTGGTTTCCTCTCTGAAATTAGGTCTTGGTTAAATTCACTGTTTCCTTTTACCTCTCCATGTTCCTCTAATCTTATTTTCTCCCCACAATTCTCCCTAAACATATTAATTTCTGCTGACTCCATCTTTGACATTCTTAGTCCATTAACCCATAGTTGATTGTTGAACTAGATTGTATCTGTACTCATTTTGACTATGTCAATCAATCTATGCAATTACAGGGTTCTGGTTGATGCTTAAACATTAAAATAATGTTCTATAGCAAAATTGGTTTTCCTTTCATACCAAATGGGCAGAATAAGCCAGAGAAACACAAGAAAAATGGCAAGTCCAGGTATCTCAACTCCCACTCATGATAATCAGGTGACAGGACAGTTAATGAATGATCCAGAGGAGAATTCCCAAAAAGCCCTACAAACAGTACTGGTAAACATGCTGAATGAAAATATTAAACGCCTGCAAAGGACTCAGTGTGAGCTTGATAGGGAGTGTGATGAGGCTAACCAAAGATTAATACAGGAACTTCGTTAACATAATGAGGCTAGTCAAAAATTAATACAAGAATCTTGTGAGCATGAGGAAGCTAATCAAAGATTAATACAGGAATTGCATGAGCAGGCTGAAAATAGATAAAGATTCATACAGGAATTTCATGAGCATGAGAAAGCTAATCAAAGAGTAATACAGGAATTGTGTGAGTAGGATGAGAATAGACAAAGACCAATGGAGGCATTCATGGAATCCATAAACAGCTTAAGGAATCTAGGGAGGTCACAAAGGGAATGCTGAATGGAGCCCGTCAGAAGGAAAGGGAGTCCAATGAAACCATAACCAATCAACTAAGGGATTTGAGAATGAACACTGAAAAACAAATTAAGAAACTAAAGAAGTTAATACAAGATCTAAAACAAAGTTCCAACAAAAATTTGAAGCCATGAAAGCCAACCAATTAGAAGGAAAGGAAATAAATACAAAGTAGAAAGTCTTGACAATAGGTTAGACCATGCAGAAGACTGAATCTCTGGGGATGAAGACAGCCTAGATATTATAGATAAAGAACATACAACTATCTAAGACAAATCCAAGAAATATGATAGATCTATTCAACATTTAGAAGACACCATCAGAAGGCCTAATCTGAAGAAAATGCGTATAGAGGAGCACCTAGAGACAGAAGTTAATGGTCTAGGAAATTTATTTAATGGGATCCTCACAGAGAACTTCCCAAACATGCAAAAAGATAGGCCTATTCAGATACAAGAAGCTTTTAGAACCCCAAATAGACCAGACCAGAACAGGACATCCCACTGTCACATTATAATCCACACAGGATCAATTCAGACCAAGGACAAGATCCTTATAGCTGATAAGGAGAAAAGACCATCACCTATAAAGGGAAAGCACTTAGAATAACTTCAGATTTCTCAGCAGAGACAATCAAAGCAAGAAGAGCCTGGAATGATGTATGCCATGCCTTAAAGACAAACAACTATCAACCAAGAATATTGTACATAGCTAAACTCCCCTTCATAACAGGTCAAATAAAAAGCTTCTATAGTAAAGAAAACCTGAAACAATATATTTCCACCAAACCAGCCCTACGAAAGATACTTAAAGATGTCCTACACATAGAAAACCAACAAGAGCACAATAAAGGCCAAGAAACAGCCCCCAAACTGAGAATCCAAGAAGCATACGAAGAACCCAGTTTCACAGTCCCCAAGTAGATGGATAACATGGCAGGAACTACCAAACACCTCTCAATCCTAACTCTCAATATTAATGGACTTAACTCCACAATTAAATGACATAGACTGTCTAGTTGAATCAAAAAGGAGGATCCCTCTATCTTATGCCTTCAAGAGACACATATTGCCCACAAAACAAACATATTCTGAAAGTGAAAGGCTAGAAAAAAATCTATCAAGTAAACGACCCCATAAACAGGCAAGAGTTGCAATCCTATTATCAGATAAAATAGACTTCAAATTAAAATTCGAGAGAAAGATGAAGAAAGTCACTACATACTAATTAAGGGATTTCTCCGTCAGGAGGATATTACAATTCTAAATATCTATTCACCAAACAAAAGAGCACCCAAATTTATCCAATAAACACTACTCTCCCTCAAATCTCACATAGATCCAAAGACATTAATTGTTGGGGACTTTAACACATCACTACCCCCACTGGATAGATCAACCTGGCAAAAACTCAAAAGAGAAACTTCAGATCTAAACAACTGCATAGACCAACTAGACTTAACAGATCTCTATGGAATATTTCACCCAGCAACATCAGCAGGACATGGAACATTCTCCAAAATAGACCACATTTTAGGTCACAAAGCAAACTTGTCCAAATTCAGAAACATTGAAATTATGCCTTGTATTCTCTCCAACCCCAAAAGAATATAATTAGAACTCAACACCAAGAGCCACCAAAGAAAGTCCTGTAACACATGGAGGCTGAACAACACACTGTTGAACAACCAGTGGGTCATCGAACAGATTAGAAAGGAAATTCAAATGTTCATTATATTCAACAAAAATGAACATACAAATTACCAGCTCCTCTGGACTGCAAAAGCAGTACTCAGAGGCAAGTTTATAGCTCTGAGTTCCTACATCAACAAATCGGAGAGAACTGAAACCAACAATTTATTTATTTATTTGGGTCTGGTCATGGGGCCTGAACTCTAGGCCTGGGCGCTGTCCCTCAGCTCTTCAGCTCAAGGCTAATGCTCTACCACTTGAGCCACAGCACCACTTCCGGCTTTTTGCTTTTTGCTTATGTGGTGCTGAGGAAATGAACCCAGGGCCTCATACATGCAAGGCAAGCACTCTACCACTGAGCCACCTTCCCGTCCCTGAAACCAACAATTTAATGAGACATCAGAAACTCCTTGAAAAAAGCAGCAAGCTAACCCATAATCCAGTAGACAGAAACAAATATTAAAATTAAATCAGAATTAAATGAATTAGAATAAAAAACATAAATAGAACAAAACAAAGTATTGGTTCTTTGAAAAAATTAACAAAATTGACAAACTCTTAACAAATCTTATCAGAAAAAGAAGAGAACACACCCAAATAAATGCATTCAGAGATGAGAATGGAAACATCACCACAGAAACAACCAAGTTTCAGAACATTATAAGGGAATACTTCTCAAACCTTTATGCTAATCATTTTGAGAATCTGGTTGAAATGGATGATTTGCTAGAAAATATCAACATGCTGAAACTAAACCAAGATGAGTTAAACCTACTTAACAGACCTATATCAAGCATCAACATAGAAACAGCAATAAGAGACCTCCCATCCAAGAAAAGCCCAGGACCAGATGGATTTACAGCGGAATTCTACAAGGCCTTCAAAGCAGAACTAACACCAATACTCCTCCAATTCTTCAGTGAAATTGAAAGTGAAAGTTTGCAAGCAAACTCTTTCTATGACGCCATCATAACCCTCATCCCCAAACAAGGCAGGGACTCATCAAAGAAAGAGAATTATAGTCCCATTTCTTTGATGAACGCCAACGCAAAAATTCTCAACAAAATTTTGGGCAAATTGACTTCAACAAGTCATGAAAAGAATCATACACCATGATCAAACAGGATTCATTTCAGGGATGCAAAGCTGGTTCAATATACACAAATCAATTAATATAATTCATCACACCAACAAGAGAAAGGATAAGAACCACATGGTTATCTCAATAGATGCAGCAAAAGCACATGACAAGATTCAACACCCCTTTTCAATGAAGGCTCTGGAAAAACTAGGAATCCCTGGAACATTCCTCAATATAATAAAGGCTGTGTATGACAAAACTACAGCCAGCATTATACTTAATGGCAAAAAGCTAAAGCCATTTCCTCTAAACTCAGGAACAAGACAAGGATGCCCACTCTCTCCACTTCTCTTCAACTTAGTATTAGAATGCCTAGCTACAGCAATAAGACAAGATGCAAACATAAAGGGGATCCAAATAGGGAAGAAAGAAGTAAAACTCACCCTCTTTGCAGATGACATGATCTTGTATTTAAAGAATCTCACAGACTTTACTCTCAAATTACTCCAGCTGATTTGAAACTTGGGCAAAGTAGCAGGATATAAAATTAACCCTCAAAAATCAATGGCTTTTTTTTTTGGTTGGTTGTGGGGCTTGAACTCTGGGCTTGGACGCTGTCCCTGAACTCTTTAGCTCAAGGCAAGTGCTCTATTGCTTGAGCCATGAGATGTACAATGAGATGTACAAGTCGTTATGTCGAAAACGAACTATAGAACTTTGGTGGGAGGAAAGGAAGGGATGGGAAGAGAAAACAAAGGAGGAGGCTACATTGCTTGATAAGAAATGTACTCATTATCTTGCCCATATAATTGTAACCTCTCTGTACAGTATTTTCACAATAAATAATAAATAAATAAATTTTAAAAAAAACGAAAAGAAAAAAAATCAATGGCTTTTCTGTATGCCAACAATGAGAAGACTGCGGATGAAATCAGGAAAGCAATTACTCTTGTAATAGCCCCACAAAAAATAAAATATGTAGGGGTTAACTAAAGAAGTGAAGAAGCTCTACAATGAAAACTTTAAAAACCTGAAAAAGAAAATTAAAGCAGAATTTAGGAAGTGGAAAAAACCTCCCATGCTCCTGGATTGGGAAGATTAACATCATGAAAATGGCAATATTTCCAAAGGCTATCTACAAATTCAATGTGATACCTATCAATATCCCAACCTCATTCTTCAATGAAATAGAAGTAACCTCAAAATTCATATGGAGGGCTGGGAAGGTGGCTCAGTGGTAGAGCACTTGCCTTGCATGCCTGAGGCCCTAGGTTTGATTCCTCAGCACCACATAAGCAAAAAGTAAAAAGCCAGAAGTGGCGCTGTGGCTCAAGTGGTAGAGCGCTAGCCTTGAGCTGAAGAGCTGAGGGGCAGCGCCCAGGCTCAGAGTTCAGGCCCCATAACCAGACCACCCCCCCAAAAAAATTGTAAAAATGTAAAAACCAGACTTGAAAAGGATAAATTATTATTATTGTATAAAAGTCAATTGTGATATGCGTCAAGGCTATTAGTGCTCTTAATGACCAATTATAGTATAGATTTTCAGTGCTGCTTATTTGTAATGGTTTTGTTCCCCCCTTAAAATTTATATTACACATTATGTTTAACATTTAACTTTCAAACAAGTCTATTAACTCTTGTCTATTAAATGCCTGACAGTTGCTAGAAACTATAGAAAATAATTTTAAATCATTCACACAATTCATTGACAAAAGATATTATTTATTCACGGGAACACAAGATATTTTATATATTTTCATAATTAAGCACTCTATCAGAGCCAAGAAAAATGATACTATTTTTCTCAGATTTACAAAAAATTTGAATTGCCACTCATTCAAATATTTTATAAAGACAAATTACTTGATCTCTCGGGGCTTTCTATTAGGCTATATTGGATGTGTTTATGATGATTTCAAATAAAAATGGAGTTGCTCAAAATATGAGAAAAATAAGAACAAGCCAAATCCTAAATTAGCAGACAGACATAATAAATTAGAAAATAAAACAATGGAAAGAATAAAACAAAAAGCTGGTTCTTTGAAAAGACCAGAAATTGGGTGTGGGGATACAGACTTGTATTTCAACTATTCTGGAGGTTAATGCATCATTATCCACAATAACCAAATTACAGAACCTCAGCCTAGGTACTCATTAAATGCATTAAGAAAATATGGTCTACTTATGCATTATGGAGTATAATTCAGCCATAAAGAGTGAAGTTATGCCATTTTCTGGATAAAGGATGAAACTAGAGAACATCATGTTATTGTATATTTTCCCAGAAATGATGACTCTAGATTTTCTTTTAAAAATGGAAGGCTGTTTGGGGAAAGAGGGCATCAGTGGTCTAAGAGAGAGGACAAAAGAACGTTATGAGTAATATGGATAAAAAATATCAGAACCAACCAGGTGCTGGTGGCTGATGCCTGTAATCCTAGTTATTCAGGAGGCTGAGATCTAAGGATCAGAGTTTGAAGCCAGCCAGAGCAAAAAAGTCCATGAAACTCTTACCTCCAATAAAATATTCAGAAAAAGCCAGAAGTGGTGTTGAGGCTCAAGTGGTAGAACACCAGCATTGAGTACAAATAGGCCTGGACAAGCATCCAGGCCCTGAGTTCAAGCCAAGGATTGGAAAAATAAATATATTAATTAATTTAATTAAATATATTTAGAGAGAGTAACCACACCTATTATTTTATACACTAATAACAATAAAAGAAAAGCAAGGTGGTAGCTATTCAAGAGGCTAAGATCTGAGGATGATAGTTCAAGCTGGCCCAGGCAGGAAAATCCCTGAGACTATTATCTCCAATTAACCATCAGAAAACCGGAAGTGGCGCTTGTGGATCAAAGTGGCAGAGTACTAGCCTTCACCAAAAAAAAAAACTCAGGGACAACACCCAGGCCCTTACTTTAAGCCACGTGACCAATAAATAAATAAATAAACCAGTGAATAAATAAATAATCACAAGGATAATTTAATATCATATTTATTTCCATTATTAAATAAGCAAAATTAAAATTTAGAACATGATTATATCAATAGCTTCTAAAAAGCATAAGATTCAGCTTCAGCAGTCAATGCAAATAAATATCTTGTGTAAAATAATATTAGAAGAAAATTACTTGAAGATTATAAATATTAACAATGACAAAAATAAGAACAAATATACTAAAAACTATCAATCAACAAAAAGCTGTAGCAAAAAACTACCATCTCTATTAAAGTTAGGAATAAGAAATGCATCTTAGTAATCCAACTTTGTTTTATAGATTCATTCTAATCCAGTAAGACAAGAAAACAAAATAATACACATAAATACAAGAAAGTAAGAAAAGAAAAAAAAGAAAGTAAGAAATAAAATTCCCTGGAGAGAATGAAGGCAGCAGTGACATTGACCAAAAAGAAATGTACTCTTTACCTGACTTATATAACTGCAAACCTTCTGAACATCACCTTTATAATAACAGTAAAAATTTAAATATCTAAAACCAAAGGTTTTTATTCATTATTATTGAATAATATATTTTCTAGTACTGGCTAGTAGTGTCTGGAGAAACAAAATATTTTTGTTACATTGAAACAATATCAATTCATAATCACCACAAACAGCAGAATACTATTCATATATTTCTAGGTTTCTGTATTACTATGAAAGTTACAACTCAACTGTAGGTATTCTATTAGGAAAACAGAGCTGATGTCATTAGTTTCTATTGTAGCTATGACAACAAAATCCCATCAGAATTTGTACTCAAGAAGGAATTATTTGTTTATATGGCTCAAAAACTTTTTATTATTGTTCTGTGATGAAAGTTACTAAAACCATCTAATTTCTAAGCATCTTTTGTAAAATAATGGAAACAGTTATTTATACACAGTGACAAGTAAGTTTCTAATGATGTTAATATTTTTTTTTGGTCGGTCGTGGGCCTGAACTCTGGGCCTGAGCACTGTCCCTCTGCTATTCAGCTCAGGCTAGTGCTCTACCACTTGAGCCACAGCACGACTTCTGGCTTTTTCTGTTTATGTGGTGCTGAGGAATTGAACCCAGTGCCTCATGCATGCAAGGCAAGTACTCTACCACTAAGCCATCTTCCCAGCCCAATATTTTTTTTAATAGTACAGTCATCTACCAGTCTTTCAAATTTGAGATCAAGGCCTCATCTCTTCCTGAAATAATTGCTAAATCCAAGCTAACATTAGAGTTTAGCTGTGATTTCAAAACTAATAAAGAATTGAATGCTGGTGGTTCACCCCTGCAATCCTAGCTACTTAGGATACTGAAGCTGTTGGGCTATTGGTTTAAGGCAGCCTCACAGAAAAAAAATATCCAAGAGACCTATTTCCAAGGAAAACTGGATGCAGTGACATGTTCCTGTTATCCCATTTACTGGGAAAACTAACATAGGTGGGTCAAGATAAGGTGTGTGCCCATACCTGAACAATAACTAGCAAAAATCAGGGGTAGAATATCACTTCTGGGCATCTACTCAGAACATCACCAGCCAGGATACCATAAAGACACTTTTACATCCATGTTCAATTATACAGATCTCTAGGCATTCACACATAGTAAGACCAAAGGAGGATACCCTTGGGAAGTGAAGAGAAAGGTAAAATTCCTATGTGCATCTAATCATACATAATAATATTTATCAAAATGAACTCCAGGAAATGAAAACAAAAGTTTTTTTGTTTTGTTTTGTTTTGTTTCCTTTCTTTTTGGTCTGTTTGTTCTTTTATATGTCTTTGGGATTGTAAGGTGAGGCACAAAAATGGAGGGACAAAAGGTAAACAAAGGTAGCAATGGTACTCACTGGATACTATATTGAAAATGAACTATACAACCTGTGAGTGGGGAGAGGCAGGAAAGTGGTGACATTGTCCAAAAAAATTATCCTTTACCTGACTTATATAACTTAACCCCTCTGCACATCACCTTTATAATAACAATAGATTTAAAAATTCAGGTCTAGATGTTTGGCTCAGCTAAGAAGCTGAGGCTTGCAGTTGAAACCACAGTACCATCAATGACTATGATACTTTTGTCTCCCCAAATAAATCTAAGCCTTTTTCTGGCAGTTGGTAAGCAAGCATTTTTTTTTACCACTTATACCATATATCTAGCCCTTTTTAATTATTTTTCACATAAAGTCCAAATTTTTGCCTTGACCAGCCTTGGACAGAGATGATTCTATACCTATTTTCTGTCTGGTTAGGGTTACAGGCTTGTGCCATCATACAAGATAGGATCTTGGTAACTTGTTTTTTTGCTGAGGATAGCCTTCAAAAAATGAGACATAAATGCAAATTAACCTACCTTCTTTAAACTCTCATTATCTTTCATACAATCACCTATATCATATAGGCATATGTTAATACATATCTTCAAGGATACACACTTAAACTCTATATTAACAATTCCAATTCTTACTACTGAAAAGTATATGTACATAAAAATATTTTTAACAGAATTAATACAGCAACATGACCTAACCATGGGTATACCCTTAAGGGATATCCAGTTCTATCAACTTTGTTATTCAATTAAACACAGAAATGATGATAAATACAATATCTGCTCTGGCCAGATAATTTTGTCCTGTGGCCACTGTTTAATTTTTTCCATCTTAGGTGATATTAATAGTGTGTGTGTGTAATCTCTACTTCTGGTTCTGTTGGCAACTTTGGTGTCCTCAATATTGTTGCTTCAATTTATCACACACCTTGACTACATCATTCCTCTCTTCCAACTTAATAAATAATCTCTAGTTAATATCAACCTTAAATGAACAAAGCCTCATTGTTACACATTTTTCAAGAGCTGAAACTTTGCATTGCTCTATTCACTAAGAATCTCTTTCTTCCTATCCCAGTACTTCTACTTAAACAAAAAACTCAAAACCATTGTTACTATGGTGACTGTCTTTAACTAAATCTTGTAATTTCTTCTTGACACATAGCCTCTTCAGACTACTTAATAGCTCAACACATTTCAACTTAATTTAAACCATGCTTGGAGAGAACTTTCTTATTTTAAACTATCAAATCTCTTTGAACTTAAAAATCGTTCACATTGCTACACAAAATTAAAGTTATTCCTAGAAAAAATATTTTGACTCTGGAGTAACAAAAACCATTTTTAAAAGAAAATAAAAATGTGAAACAAATTAGAAACAGAATAACTTAGAAAAAAATTGTGCTAGGAGTAAAGAGACCAAGTTCAAACTGCTGGAGGAATATCAATACCAAATTTCAAACTCTACTATAAAGCCATAGTAATCAAAACAGCTTGGTATTGGCATAAGAACAGACCTCAGG
>NW_012267261.1:12340212-12359504 GCF_000151885.1 Dipodomys ordii
GGAAGGAATGTGAAGGGTAAACAAAGGAGGAGGCTGCAATGCTTGGTAAGAAATGTACGCATTATCCTGCCCATGTAATTGTAACCCCTCTGTACAGTATCTTCACAAATAAAATTAAAAAAAAAAAGAGACCAAGTTCAAGTCATAGCTCTGTCATTGAGTAACTGGGTCATTACTTAACCTCTGTTTCTTAATCTTCAAAATAAAAGTATAAACTATTCATTTTAAAGTCATTTCCAATTCCATTTATACTCCTAGTACAAATAGTTATATAGGAAACCATGGTAAACTTTCAGATATATGATAGTATAGGTATTTCTATATATTTTTTAAATTTTATTTTTTATTGTGAAAATATTGTACAGAGGGGTTACAATTACATGGGCAAGGGTATTTCTATATTTTTACTTTTCTAAAAAGAAAAAAAGCTTATATAAATGTTCATTCCTTGATTCAAAAGGAGTAATTTTGTGCCATGCCATGGTGTTATACTACTAAAAATGATTTGCTGTTGATTTAGCTATACATTTGCATTTGAAACAGTCTATTGAGATATCTGATACTATTATTTGTACACATAGCCTTTAAGCAATTGATAGCAACCTCCTTTCCTTAGATGGTACATTCTTAAATCTCAGTAATAGTAGAGACAGGATATTTTGAACTTCCATTACAAATACAGCAAGGTCTACTCAAAGAAATACTTTAAAAAATTATATTCTACCAAAGAAGCTTATTTGTTACTAGTTGCAAGGGACTAGAAAACACTCTTTCTCTTATTATATTAGGAAAAAAGACAACTCTGTACCTAGTCATTGCCAAGAGAGATGTCACTACCACATGTTATTATCTACAAGGCACAATAAAAATATTCTGTATTTAATTTTCATTTATTTTGATAACCCTATAAGATAGGTCTGTCATTACAAATAAAGAAGCTGGGGTTTAGAAAGTTTAGTTAAAATTAAAGAAAAAGCCAGAAGTGGTACTGTAGCTCAAGAGGTAGAGTGCTAGCCTTAAGCAAAAGAAGTGGCTAGACCCTGAGTTCAAGCCCCAGGACTGTCAAAAAATGCAGCAACATTTGTAAGAATCTACAACCTTTCTAATTAAACTATGTTTGTTGTTACTTAGAAAAAAAAGTTTAGTTAATATTACTACGCTAGTGAACACAAATACAATTTGATAATTTTGAATTAAGAGCTATGTAGTTTTTCAGTAATTTATCTCAAAATGAGAAAACTTTCTCATTTGCTACAGCCAATGTAAGACTAGAAACTGAAACGGTTTTGAAAAGAGTTATACTGTTGGAGATTCACTCTGAGGTAAAATCAAGATCAAACATCAAGCTAAAGCAACCAATGGATAATAGCCAAACAGTTCTACTTCTAAATTCACTGATGAGTTGTGCCTCATGCTTCACTAAAAAAAGTAGTAAGACTATTTTAAAAAGGAGACTCAGCAGTTATTTCTGATCTTTGATAGATTTTTCTGAAAAAAAAAAAGACATTTCAGGTCAGAGAAATACTATTAAGCTCCTGCTTCCCAGGGTCATTCTGAAATAAGTTCTAGTCATGTAGAAAGAAACTGTGGCCCACAGTACCCATTACAGTTCTTAAGACTTTAAAACATAAAGTACTTGTAAAACTATAAAGCATTAGTTTAGGGGCTGGGAAGGTGGCTCAGTGGTAGGACATTTGCCTTGCATGCATGAGGCCCTGGGTTCAATTCCTCAGCACCACATAAGCAAAAAGAAAAAAGCCAGAAGTGGCACTGTGGCTCAAGTGGTAGAGCGCTAGCCTTGAGCTGAAGAGCTGAGGGACAGCGCCCAGGCCCAGAGTTCAGGCCCCACGACCAGACCCCCCCCCAAAAAGCATTAGTTTATTAATTTTCCTAGAATATATAAAAACAATTCGTATGTAATATTTGCAAATGTAGGACACAATAAAGGCACAATAAAAATAGACATAAGAGGAAGGAAGGAAAATACTTCTAGCTCCTTCCAACCTTCCAATTGAAAATGGGAATATCAACTTTAGCCTTTCTGTCTCAACTAAGTAGGGACAAAAGCCTGAAAATAACATATACTAATCACAGTTCAAGAGCACAACTTCACTAAAAATCTGATGTTTATTTTTTTATTTTTGATAGTTGAGGGGGCTGAACTCTGGGCCTGGGCGCTATCCCTCGGTTCTTCAGCTCTTCAGCTAGCACCCTACCACTTGAGCCACAGCACCACTTCCTGCCTTTTTCTGCTTAGGTGGTGCTGAGGAATCAAACTTTGGTTGTGAGGCCTGAACCCAGGGCCTGAACGCTATCCCTGAGCTCTTATGCTTAAGGCTAGCACTCTACCACAACACTACTTCCAGTTTTCTGGTAGCTCTGCACCAGCCGGTTTCTAACAGTGATCCTCAGATTTCAGCCTAAAAAAAAAAAATTTCAGCCTCTTAAGTAGCTAGGATTACAGTCACGAGTCACCAGTGCCTGGCTCAAAATCTCAATTCTAAATCAAGGATGATAGAATGTTTGCCACACCCATACCTTCTCCCCACACCAGTAATGCTCTTCACAATGAATAACAGAGGAAAACAAATGCATGTCTCAGACTTTATTGAGCAAAGACTCAAGAAACTCAAAGACAAAAAAAAGAAGAGAACAATAAGGGTGCCAAGAGAAATTTTAGCTTATGATATCTACTGCTCCAACAAGCAACATAACTTCTCACTAAAAGCTATTTACTTCAGTTCCATTGAACAAGTGCATCATTTCATCATTCAATAAGAATAAAATAAAAGGCCAGGCGCCGGTGGCTGACACCTATAATCCTAGCTACTCAGGAGGCTAAGATATGAGGATCGCGGTTCAAAGCCAGCCTGGGCAGGAAAGTCTGTAAGACTCTTATCTCCAATAAACTACCAGAAAACCGGAAGTGGCACTGTGGCTCAAGCAGTAGAGCACTCGCCTTGAGCTGAAGAGCTGAGGGACAGCGCCCAGGCCCAGAGTTCAAGCCCCACAACTGACAAAAAAAAAGAAGAAGAAGAAAAATTATAAGACACAGTAAATATTTACATAAATAAATATGTATTTTTCTTTTTTGAATGCACAGTTAATATCAGATCCTACCTTAGATATGATAGAGACTTTAGAATTGTCAGTATAGGAGTTACCAACAACTATGATTAAAAACACCCTAGAGCTGGGAATGTGGCTTAGTGAAAGAGTGCTGGCCTCACATGCATGAAGCCCTGGGTTCGATTTCTCACTAAAAAGAAAAAGAGAAAAAGCTGGAAGTGGCCCTGTGGCTCAAAGGGTAGAGTGCTAGCCTTGAGCAAAAGAAGCTCAGGGACAGTGCCCAGGCCCTGAGTTCAAGACCTAGAACTGGAAAAAAAAAAAAAACCACCCTAAAGTTCTAATGGAAAAAGTGGGCCAGCACGCAAAATTAGATGAGAAATTTAAGCAGAAAAATAGAATCACCAAGAACCTAAAGAAATGCAATAAATCAAATGTACTGTAACAGAAATGAATAATTCCTTTATAGGCTTATATAAGATCAGACCAGCTAGGAAAAGAATGAGTAAGCTGTAAGAAATTTCAACTGAAGCTTCCCAAACTGAAATTTAAAAAGGAGAAATAACGAACAAGAACAGATATTTAAGAATTAATCAAGGGCTTGGTGCCAATGGCTCATACCTGTGATCCTAGCTAATCAGGCTGATACCTGATTAAAACCAAACCAGGCAGGTGAAACCTTGGAGACTTCTATTAGCTGGCAAAAAAGATGGACTTGGAGGTCTAGATCAAGTATATAGCACCATTCATGAGTAGAAAAGCCAAGTAAGAATACAAGTCCCTGAGTATAAGGCCTAGTAATGGCAAACACAATAAAGAACTAATTGTCAATCGATTGCAAAAGCTGTAACATGTATGCAGAAAATCTAAAGAGAGAAAGAACATCTTTGAATCAATAATAACTGAAACACAAAAATTCTTCAAAAAGAAGGAATATGATATACATCAAAAATGCAAAGAAAGGAAGAATGTAGGAAAAGGAAAAATTGAAGAAAAGTATAACTTATTTTTCCCATTCTTGGTTAATCTAATTGCTGTAAGTGGCATAAAATAGTAATAGCAATAATATTTGTAGTTATAACTTGCAATGAATGACAAAATATTATAAAAGATAGGAGGGAGGAATTGAAAATACCTTTTTATTAAAAAAAAAAACTTGTACTACCCATGAACTGTGGCAATGCTATTTAAAAGTGAACTTGGAGCCAGGCACTGGTGGCTCACACCTCTAATCCTAGCCACCAGTGGCTAACACCTCTAATCCTACCTACTTGGGAGACTGAGATTTGAGGATCTGGGTTAAAAGCCAGCTTGGGCAAGAAAGTCTGTGAGATTCTTATCTCCAATTAACCACTAGAAAACTGGAAGTGGCGCTGTGGCTCAAGCGGTAGAGCGCTTGCCTTGAGCTGAGGGACAGCACCCAGGCCCAGAGTTCCCCCAGAACTGACAAAAAAAAAAAGTGACTTGGATTAGCTATAAATGTGTATTGAAACTCAAGGGCAACTTTAAAAAAGTATTTTAAAAGACTTATTGAGCTGGGCATCAGTGGCTCACACCTGTAATCTTAGCTACTCAGGAGGCTGAGATATGAAGATTATGATTCAAAACCAGCCCCAGCAGAAATGTCCACCATGAGACTCCCAGTTAACCAACAATGCCAGAAGTGGAGCTCAAGGGGTAGACCACTAGCCGTGAGTAAAAAAGCTGAGAGATATACCCAGGCCCTGACTTCAAGTTCCAGTACAAGAAAAAAAAGGGGGGGTATAATTTATAAACTAAGAGAGGAGAGAGATTTGAATCATATAAAATGTTTAATTAAAACCAGACAAGGACTAAATGTAATTCACCTGTAATCTCAGAAATCAGGGGGCTAAGGCAGGAAGATCACAGATTCAAAGCCTACCTGGGAAATTTTACCACAAGAAATCATTCTAAATGTTAAAACTGAGGAAGAATATAAGAATATTAGTTGCTTTAAACAATTAAGGAAGTATAGCTGGGCACTGGTGGCTCACACCTGTAATCCCAGCTACAAAAGAGGCTGAACAGCTATGATAAACAAGAAGTTAAAAAGCCATAGCAAACACAAATTAGAGGAATTAATGATCACTAAATAATCATTTCAAAGAATTCTAAAGGGAGGAATACAATCTGAAGAAAACAATCAAAATCAAAGAAACACACCAGAAAAAAATCACTAGAAGATCAAATTAGTACACAGGAAGGAGGAAAAAAACCAAAACACAAAGAAACCAAGAAAATGATAGGAAACATGACACATCTCTCTATAATAATCCTAAACATTAATGGATTCAATTTTTCAGTCAAAAGAAGAATAGCAGATTGGATCAAAATAACAAGATCTAGCCAATGAGTGCATTTTGTTTTGAATTTTTGAATTGATTAAAGTTTCCACTAAGTATGATATGTCTTAATATATTAACTGTATATCACATTTATTGAATAGATAAAAGATATTAATCTCTGATCTTAGATAAAAGAATTCAGATAAACATAAAATAATATACCTTTAAATATACAGAATCGTCAAGAATGTATTAAAGGCCATTAAACTAACATAATAGAAAACAGCCCTATTGCAAAAGAAGGAGAAAGAGGAGGAGGAAGAGGAGGAGGAGGAGGAGGAGGAAGAAGAAGCAGAAACAGCAGCCACCACTGCCTCTGCTTCTGCCACACAGTTCCAGTCCCAACCATTGGGTCTTTCTTTACTACCCCGCAAAAACAAAACAAAACAAAACAAAAACAGATAACCCAAAATGAAAAAGGTTCAAATATGAAAGACAGAAATCAAAAGAAGCAGAAAAATATTAAAAAAAATAGAAATAAAAATTATTTAAAATCTACCTTTTTTTTCTGTCAGACCTGGGGCTTGAACTCAGGGCCTGGGTCCTATCCCTGAGTTTTATGCTCAAGGCTAGTACTATATAACTTAAGCCATATCTCCACTTCCTGCTTTTTGTGATTAATTGGACATATGAGTTTCATGGACATTCCTGCCTGGGCTAGCTTTGAACTAAGGTCCTCAGATTTCAGCTTCCTAAACAGTCAGGATTGCAGGTGTGCGCTACTGGTGCCCCATTAATCTTTTTTAAATCATATGTAGACAGCTGAATTCACAATGAAGAAACAGAATGTTTTGAAGGAATAGTCAAAATGCCATATTTAAAATTCATAGATTTTTTTCAGCCTGACTAAACTTAGTATTAGTAGATTTTTCAGCCTGACTAAACTTGGTATATGATGAAAACCCATTGAACAATTAACAGGCAGTATAGCACAAAGAACATGGGGAAACTGAAAAAAATTAAAAGGAATTATAAAAAAAAAAGGAATAACAACTGTTCCTTGGAGATAACTTGGACAGACAGAATAAAGAGAACAAAAACAGGTTAAAAATTTTGTACTATGAAATTATAAGAAGAAAACTAATTGATGGTGTCACTAAAATGAATCTGACATCAAACTCTAACCATGCATTTAAAAGAAAGGCATTCACTAGATTAAACATTAGTAAAAACCTTGGTCAATAGTGTGATACTAAATTAATTTTGCAATTAATGCTCAATTTTAATCCTGGTTCTTCAAGATCAACCTGAGTACTTGGATTCTTTTCCAGTACCATAGCTCCCTCACCATCTCTCTTTTACTCACGCAGGATTTGAAGTTTTCATCATGAATATTAATCTCCACCTATATTTGATTTCACTAAAACAAATTGCCTTCTGTGACTATGTCCAGTGTATTTCTTCCCTGAATGTCCACTAGACCCAGTAAGTTTCTGAATATGACTCACTCAACTCTCCCCCTACTGAATATAATAATTATCTCAAAATATAGAATTGTTAGAAAAATAGAAATGAGACTTCAACTTCAAATAGAAATGAGACTTCAAACAATTTAAAATGTTTGCAGCAATTTAGGCCAAATAATATGTCTTCTGACTGGTGTTCTGCTTTTGTGCTAGTAATGGGACTTGAACTCAGGTGCTGACTTTATCATTTTCTCTCAAGACTAACACTCTACTACTTGAGCCACAGCTCCATTTCCAGCTTTTTGCTAGTTAATTGGTGGTTAGGAGTCTCAGGGACTTACTGTACAGGTTGGCTTCAAACAGCAATCCTCAAATCTAAGCCTCCTGAAAGCTAAGATTATAGGCATGAGCCACCGGCACCCAGCAGGTTAACTGGTTTAGATAATGGACAGGATTCAGGTGAAAAATCAGAATTCTGTAGGCAGATTATCCCACTCAGGTTAATATACAGAACAGTTTTTTGTAGGAATTTTTAAATTTCATTTTATTCTGTTCAATGTTCAGTGCTTAGAATGCCACATTCTTTATATTTACATGTTGTTATAAACTTTTTAAGTCTATAGCTTTTTTTGGAATAAGATACATGATCAATATGGAAAAAAAGTTCAAATTTACTAAAATTAGAGTAAATATATAGCCTTTTTTTCTATAAGAACAGATATTGGAGTATTAGCTATGATTAAGCATGATTTAAAGATAACTTTTTGATGATTATACCAAGACTAAAATTAACTGTATTTCAATCTTTTCAAGAAGAACTTGGTGAATAAAATAGGAAATGTGACTGAAAGTGTTATTTTAGCATGTGAATAGTCTCAGCAAGAGTATTAGACTTGTTAAGAGTAAAATTGTGGCCAAAGTAGTATTTTAAATATTTTCCAAGTTCTTTCACTTTAAAATAAAGGAATTTTAGCCAAGAAAATATACACTTAAATTAATGGGATCTAAAGACAAGGAAATAGAAAACAAATTAGAAAATGATTAAAAAATAGTCGAAATAAAGGAAAGACACAAAGAACAAAAATTTTAATCCATTTTTAAAATAAGAGGGAGCATCATAAAATTATAAAAATTAAAATAGAATATGACATAAAGTATTCTATTAGTCACAAAAACATAAAGTTTATATAGTACTGCTTGTATCAAAATTTCATTCCTGAAAATAGAATGGTCAAATCAAAATGTGTCTAGTCCAAGATCCTTATCTTTCACCCTGAAGAAAAATAACTCAAATGGATTAAAAACCTTAATTTAAAACCTGGAACCTTAAAACTTCTGAAAGAAATCACTGGGGTAACACTTTAAGATAAGGCATAGATAACAACTTCTTGCTCATGTAACTGTTACCCCTCTGTACAGCATTTTTACAATAAAAACGTACAAAAATCAACAGTTAAAAAATAAACTTCAATAGCTTAGAAATAAATAGCAAGAACTGACAAATGGAATCACATCAAATGGTAAAGGCACTGTACAGCAAGAAAATAACCAAGTAAGTAACAGCCTATAGAATAGGAGAAAATCTTTCCTAGCAATTCTTCCAACAGATAATTAATAGCCAAAATATGTTAAAACAAACAAACAACTAAACACTAGAGAAGCAGGTGGGGGGTGGCTTGTGCTTGAAATCCTAGTTACTCAGGAGGCAGAAATTGGGAGTGTTATAGTTCGAGGCTAGAACCCCTTCTTAACAGAAAAGGATGAGTGTGGTAGCATGTATTTGTCACCCCAACTATGGTGGAAATGTTAAACAGGAAGGTTACTGTCCAGGCTGATCTGGGCAAAAATTGAGACCTTATCTCAAAAAAAATCAGAGGAAAAAGGTCTGGAGGTATGGTTTAATCTGAAGAGGTCTGCCCAGTAAATGCAAATCCAGAAGTTCAAACTCCAATAGACACTTCTCAAAAGAACTGTAAATCGTAGGCAATCATGAGATATCAGGGAAATGAAAAACCTTTAGATATCAGGGAAATGAAAACCAAAACTACAATAAGATTCCATCTCACTCTAGTCAGAATGGTTATTACAACTATCATCAAGAATATAAAAAATGTTGGAGATAATGTGGTGGAAAAGAATGTAACTTAGTTCAGTCACTATGGCAATCAGTATAAGTTGCTCTAAAACCTAAATATATCTATATCTATATATCTATATCCTGGTATATACATAAAATAATCAATATTAATGTGCATTAGATACCTGTATACCTATGTTTATCAAGAAACTATTCATAATTACCCAATCAGCCTAGAAATATATCATCAAATGAATGGGAAAAGAAAATGTAGTATATATACACAATAAAATACTGTTTATCTTTAAAGAAAAATGAAGTTATGTCATTTGCATGAATATGGAATGGATCAGATCATCATGTTAAACAGAATAAGCTAGACTCAGAAAGTGAATTATTAAATAGTTTTTTCTTACATACGGAATCTAAAAAGAGTGATGACATGAAAGTTGAAGGGAGGTTATTAGAAAAGACTAAGGAAACCAAAGAAAGGGGGTAGGAGAGGGAAAGGAAGGATAATGAGGGAGACAGACATCATCAAATTATATTACATGCATGTATAAACCTTTAAAAATGAAATGCATTATTCCATTCAGTTAAAATGCACTAATAAGATTGATGCACATCACAATGGCTCACACCTATAATGCAGCTACTCAAGAGATTGGGTTGACTGCAATTCAAGGCAATCCAGAGTTTGTAAGAGCTTATCTCAACCAATAAGCTGGCTATTGTAGCATGTACCTGTTACTGCAACTATGTGAGAAGCATAAGTTGGGAGATCAAAGTACAGGCATGTCCAGGGCAAAAAAGGGAAAAAAATGAGATCCTACATGAAAAACAACTGAAGCAAAAAGGGCTGCTGTTGGAGATAGAACCACTTGCCTAGTGTGAGGCCCTGAGTTCAAACCCCAGTGTTGCCAAAAGTATGTGGGGTTAGGGTAAGGGTACAGATATATATCGATATATAGATATATTGATATCTACGTAGATACAGATATATGTATTTTATATACCTGTATGTCTTATATAGATATATATCACATACATATGGCATTACTGAGAAATAATGAAGGTGAAACTTAGTTTCTGGATAGGGACAGGGTAAAGAGGAATAGTCAGAATTCAGGAGGATAAAATCATAGAAAAGGCCTGCTTTGTCAATGCTAATTTTTTAACATATTTGCATTTTTTGGTGTAAAGGTGACATACAGAAGGGTTACAATTACATAAGTAAGGTAATAAGTTCATTTCTTGTCAAACTTGTTACCCCCTCCCTCATTTTTCTCTCACTTTCCCTCCCTACCCAACCCCTACCCCCAAGTTGTACAGGTTATTTCCAACATATTGTCTTGTGCATATCACTGTTGCATTAGTTCCCCCCTTGTTCTTTTGTCTTCTGTTGTTCCTTTTCCCTTCCCTAATTCTGATAAACATATATATAATACCAGGATACAGTGACAACAGGGAATATACCATAGCAGGAAGAACATACAAAAGAAACAAGAAACCACATAGTACATTAAAAACAACAACAACAAAGAAAAACCTCTGTGTCCATGAACGTTAATTTTTTAAAGTGCCTAGGATTGAGTTATAAAATAGATCTTTAAGCTGTACATTATAAGTAGCATTACCAAATTCATCTATGTAGCTATTACAAAGCACAAGATACTGAATTTTACCTCAAATATAACTTAGGCAAGATGGAACCATACAGAACTTAGGTAAGGTGGATTTGAATGTTCTGAATTATGTAAGCATTTGATAAACACAGTATACAGATTGCTTATATATGGAACTCAATAAATCAAATTATGACCCTCATTACTGTTTTCATCAACCACATATCTTTCCAAGTCAGTCAAGTATATCCAACTTATGGCCCAACCACTATCTTTTTTAAAAATTATATTAAGTAATTGTACAAAGGGGTTTCAGTTGCATGAGTCAGGTCATAAGTACAATGCATCTTCATAAACATCCTCCATCACTCTCCTTACTACTTACTACGTCTTGGATATAACTATAACTTAGGAAAAATCTAAGTATCAAATAAAAAGACTTTATCCAATTCATTTTCATCTTTTTAAGTACTATAGAATATTTGCCAAATATTCTACTCTTTCACATAAGAGATATGTGAAATTTTATCTAATCCTAATAATTTACCTCAAATTTAACATAAGTTGTAACCCAAATAGATCATTTTACTTAATTCACCTCAACATACATTTTTTATATTTTTCTGTTATCTAACATTTTCAGCAAAGTCTTCCCAAGTAGCATCACAAAACAGAATTGCTCAGGATGATTTTTAAAAATTCTTTTTCCTACTCCTCAAAAGATGTTTCCATATCTAGAAAACAACTTTCAAATGTCAACTGAACAACCCACACACTTTACATATAGCCCTCCAGTGCAGAAGGAATCAGTTTTGTTTTCATTAACTTCCACAAAAAAACAAGTTAACTAAATTTGTCAAATAAATTGTTTGCCTTCACATAGACTAAAGATAAGCGAAAATGCAATGTAGACTTTGTTTGGATCCCAATCTTAACTCCAAAAGGAAAATATATAGAACAACTGAGAAAAGTTAAACACTAACTACATATTAAATTATACAAAGAAATTTTGATTTTTTAAATCTAACAATGATATTTAAGATTATACTGAAAAAACAAGGGGCCTTATCTGGTTTCTGAAGTTTTTACAGACAGAGTAACACATGAGATTTGCAAAATGAAATGACAAAGTAGTATGAAATGACAAAGTAGTAAAGATAAGTGTAAATATAAGCAAAATTTCCCAAATTAATAATTGTTGAAGCTAGATGTTAGATAGACTAGTCTCTATTCTATATATTTTTTCCAAAATATAACTAAAAGGAAAAAAATAGGTGAAGGTGATAAACATCATTGTGACACACTGAATCACTGCATCCCTAAAATACCTTTATATAGCAAAGGAAAATTAAAGATATAGAAGAAAAAAGGTTGCTAATCAGCCAACTTTGCAATGTAAGATTAACCTAGATTATCTGAGTGGACCTTGTGGAATTATAAGTAACCTTAACCATGCAAGAGAGAAGCAAGAAGTCAGGGTCAGAATGATGACATGAGAAAAATCAACTGCCATTGAGGGTTCTAAAGATGGAAAGTAGCCACCACATGAGGAATTCCGAAACTGGATGACAAAATATCCCCAAGAGCCTCCAGAAAAGAATATAGCCCTGCCAACAGTCTGATTTTAGCCCAGTGACAACCATTTCAGATTTCTTACCTCCAGATCTATAAGATAATAAATTTGTTTTGTTCTAAGCCACTAAATTTTTAGTAATTGCTGAAACAGAATTAGAAAATTACTAACATTATTCTAGTACATTTTTATCCTAAAGGAGAGAAAGCACTGCTTTTATCAGAATTCAGATAAAATATGTATACCTGCCGAAGTAAAAAAGAAAATCCAAATCAGATATCCTTACTAATATAAAAGGTAAAGCTTCTATCCATCTCTTTCCAGTAGTCTCAATTGCTCTTTTCTAGTTTATCTGCATTACCACCCCTATAAATTTATAAAAATGTTTTAGAATATACCTTCTCTGCTACTTTCTCAGCACTCTCATATGCGATCAAATTCTTATACATTTTCTTCATAAGTATTGACTATGTCAAATGGAGTACTCTATTATGGTGTGAACTTAATTTTACCCAGCATCTTCTTGAAAGTTTTTTTTTCCTAATCAAATTCCTCTTGGTCTAATTTAGTTGTCTTTGACAACTCTGTGTGTGTGTGTGTGTGTGTGTGTGTGTGTGTGTGCCACCTTTGACTCTTGGTCTAATTTAGTTGTCTTTGACAACTGTGTGTGTGTGTGTGTGTGTGTGTGTGTGTGTGCCAACTTTGACCTTTCTGTTGCATGCTAAGATATTTGTTTAAAGAAAATTTCAGGTCATCTACCTCTATACTTGTTTTCCTCCTCTCATTCTGCTCAATTACTGTGTGCCTCCTTTGCTAGGTTTATATTCATCAAATGTCTGCATACTGTAAACATTTCATCCAGACTCAATCTGACTTCGGAACTTACTGTACTTCTAATGATTTACAAACTTTTTCAGCTTGTGGATTTAGAGACAGTTTTGGTTCAATTTATAGCAAGTTAGACCGAACATGAAGCAATACAATCAACTTTCTTAACAATAAGCTAATTTTATTGCACTTATCTGGGAAAACATTAGGTTTCTTTTTTCTTTATTTCTTTTTCTTTTTTGTTTCTTTGTCAGGCTCTGGCACTGTCCTTGAGCTTCTTTTGCTCAAGGTTAGCGCTCTACCACTTAAGCCACAGTGCCACTTTCAACTTTTTCTGTTTATGTGGTACTGAGGAGAACCAGGGCTTCATGCATGTTAGGCAAGCACTCTACCACTAAGGTTTGGAGGTGGGGTTTCCAGCCTCAAACATTAGGTTTCTAATGTCATCAAAATTTGTAATAGCAGAAAAACAGAAAGCGCACAGATATATTCTTTAATTACCAATGCTTACTTTCTACCACCATTGCAAAATGATTTACTTAAAATAAAATGTATATATTATAATTAGAATTTAATTTTTATGGTGTTATTCAGTATCAGTGACAGTTATAAACACTTAACTGAAAACAAACATTAAATACTATGCTTTTAATTTCAAATGATGTTGATCTAGCCAATCATTAAATATTGTTATATTCAAAATCATCTTAGATATCACCAATTTCAACTGGTAGTTCAAAATCTTCAACAGAATTGAAATCATGCTCTCCCTTCTAATATCTCATGTAAGTCCAGAAAATACCATTGGTAATTTCTGCTGATAAAACCACCAAAATAATCATATCTCCACCCTCATTGTAGTTGATTGGCTGAAAATGGTTTACATCCTAATTACTGTTAAAGTTGTTTTTATAAAGAAAATATCTTAACAATAGGCAGATCAAAATACCTTTTTTTTCCCCAAATTCCTTCAGTTACTACAAATCTTTCATTTAACTAATCCTCTCCTCAGCTATCACAAAGGCCTACTGTGTACTTTTTGGAGATCTTCTATTATTAACAACTATCTTCTCTAAATCCTTTAAATATAACTTCTATTTTTGATCTTCTAAAATTTAAGTAATGATTTTCTTTACATCCTTATAAATTTTACCATTTCCTAGAAAACTAGAAATTATTCACCTATATATTTCTGAATAATTCATTTTTAATAATTCATTATTCATTTTTAATGAAATGCTACGACAGAACATACTTTGAAAGATACCCCTTTATCTATTAAACATGAATTAAGAGCCAGATACTGGTGGCTCATGCCTATAATCCTAGCTACTCAGGAATCTGACATCTGAGGATTACAGTTTGAAGCCAGCCAGGGCAAGAAATCTAATGCTCTTATCTACAATTAACTACCAAAAAGCCAGAAGCAGAGGTATGTCTGAAGTTGTAGAGTGTTATCCATGAGCAAAAGAGCTCAGGGACAGCCCAGGTCCTGAGTTCAAGCCCTAGCCCCCAAATAAAAAAAGCAGAAAAATTTACAATAAAATTAATAAAAATATACAAACTTAAAAAAGGCAGAAAAACAATTAAGAAAAGTTATCCTTTTTTAAAAACAAAAAGTCACTATAAATAAAAGCATTTATGAAGACCATTATTTTGATAGTTAAGTAGGAACAAAAGAAATCCTATATTAAATGAGTCTAGTCCAATAGCACCAAAGGACCTTTTGTGAGAAAAACTGATTGCTCTCTATAGTAACTTTAAAAATATTTAAATATACTTCCTACATTTTGCAATCTCTTACTGCAGCATGCCCTTATGATCTCATGATAAGCAAGCTGAGAGCTTGGAGTATGGAAAAAGTTGGCTTTTTTTTCTTTTAAATTTTTTAAATTACTTTTGGTTTTCTTCAAAAAGTTCTAAGTGACTTTAAATAAATTATTTTTTAATAATTCATGGAAGATAAGTCCACACAGAAGTCATAGAACTACAATCAGAGAACTAATACTCATAACAACAAAATTCCAGGCCAATCATCAAGTGATTTGTAGGTGATAAATATATATATATATGTATATGTTTAAGACATATATCATTATTGATATATGTTTAAGACATATATCACTATTAATAGCTTGATATATTAATATATATATTAATAGCATGATCCTTTAATCTCTTTTCAATTAATCAACCAGCCATGTTATATCACTTTATTTAAACAGTACTTCAACATATCAATAGTATTTATTGGAATCTCCTGTGGACCCTTGCTTAAAAATAAAAGTACCTAGGCCCTGTCCCTAGATATTGCTTCTCTGAGACTACAATAAGGCTAGAAATCACTTTCAGACTACCAGAGATGAGAATAAATGGCCTACGAAGTAGTGAACACCTAATAATAAAACAATAAAACCAAAATAACATATTTATTTTTCATAGAGTTCATAGTATAATGGTAGTGATGGATTTAAAAAAAATCACAAGAGGAGCTAAATTCACAATAGAGTATATACCAGGTACAATAGGAAAATAAAGAAGGAAAAATAAATGCCCTGATGGATAAGGAAATAACTAGAGCTAGTCCAACAAAGTAGTGATTAAACTATCACCTTTTTATTAAACTAGGTAAAGGCTACTATGAATTCTTCAACTATATTAAGGTGAAAGAGTTGAATCAGAAACAATAGAACCAAAAACAGACATTGAATTATGTGGCAATATGATGTTTTCAGGGAACACAAACTGTCTAGGGAACCAAGGAAATAAAATAGGAAGGTAAACAAGTACCCTTTCTGAAAAGAATTATATACATATCAAGCCAAGCAGTTTGAAATTATATAGAGCACTGGTTCAAAATTGTTTCATTAGATTTGTGTTCAGGAAAGCTGATTCAAGTGTCACAAAAATATCTGAATAACACAAAGTTCAAGTCCACCTATATTAGACTTAAAAGTTTTTTTTCAGAAAAGCAAAATGAAGTGTAATAAGGAAAATAGTAAGTGATTGCAAGAGAACAAGCAAGAAAATGTTATATAAATAGCAAGTACTAGAGATGATAAAAAATAGCATAAAATTCAAAAATATTAGGATTTGATGACTCATCAAATAATGGGGGGAGGGAGTCAAAACAACAATCTAGATTTATACTTTGACCATGCTGAAAAGATGAAAGTATGTAGCTGACAACTTCATACTATACAGAATAAAATGTTCTTTGTACGTTAAATCAATGAGTGTGTGTGTGTGTATTTGGTGGTGGTGGTACTGGGTATCAAACCCAGGGCCTTGCATATGAAGTGCATGCACTCTATCACTTAAGCTACACTACTATCTCTTCCTATTTAAATAACATTCCTAATTTAAAATTTTCTTTAACCCATTTCTATATATTTTACTGTAGACCAGTTAACCTACAACATAGTTATATAATCACTTTTTACAATTCATTAGATCTTATTCAGAGAGATAACATAGCATTTCCCTATTTGAGTATTATTTAAGTACCATTAGTAGATTGCAAGCATGCTATCTATTCTAATAATTTACTTGAAAAATTTTACCAAATATCCTTTCTGTATCTCTATCTCAATAAAAAACATAAATATTTCCACTCTCCATTCTGAAAGAGGGTTAATGGCAGAGCAAACAATAGGTGAAGGCACTACACAAATTAGAAAGGGTGATAAAATGTATATTTGTATTATTAAGGTTTAAAAAATATCGTGTTTGTTGAGTATAACCTTTATATTTGCTCTTATAATAATATTTGGTAAAAATTTTCAAGAAATAGGTTAAAGAAAATTTTAAATCAAGAATATTAATGGCTTACTCAAGACAATATGGCTGGCAAATGGCCACATTTGAAGCAGTACATAATTCCCCAATAAAGATTTCCTTCTGAATAAATATGTACATGACTATATATTCCATTTTTTGTCTATATTCACACATTTTCCTGAAGCCTGTTATCCTACTAAAATTCTCATATATCACTATCACATCCATGAATTGATGTATTTGGAATTTTTTTTCAGACTATAGGAAAGGAAATAGCCATATACCACAGATTAAAGAATCAAAGCATTATTCTTCTATATAACACTTCAAATATGGCCTCTGGGAGACTTTTACAAATTTGTCTCATGAATACTATTAACCCATTCCCTAATATGACAGAACATCTATTATTTCATATTGAGGGAAAATCACTATTGCATACAAGTTGTAGACTTGGTTAAATCTATTTATTTAATTTTAAATAAACTTGGTTTTTAAGTAAACTGAGAACTATAGACTTCATGTTTTTATAAGGACCACTAGGAATAGAGCCTAAGACAATTAAAAGGCATCAAAATGCTTGGCACTTAATTTATGCTATTTCCAAAGTTTACTGTTTTTTCTTATTATTCAAATACAATTGTAAAACGATACCCATTTGTATCACAAATGATTTAAAGCTTGTTTTCTTACACAAACCATATCAAAAGCAAATAACAAGGTAACCTCAAAAGTGGACTATAGTGGCTGGAATGTGGCTTAGTGGTAGAGTGCTTGCTTTGCATGCATGAAGTCCTGAGTTCGATTCCTCAATACCACATAAACAGAAAAAGCCAGAAGTGGCGCTGTGGCTCAAGTGGTAGAATGCTAGCCTTGAGCAAAAAGAAGCTCAGTGCCCAGGCCCTGAGTTCAAGCCCCAGGACTGGCAAAAAGAAGGGGGGGGACAATAAAGATTATTAATCATTGTATGCCATAAAGTGACAACTATATATTAACAAAATCCTATGCTATAAATATTCATCTTTCCTTCCTGTCAGAACTCTTTCTCTGGTTTATTCATTAGAAGTGTATTAATAACGTATATTACCTAAAATGTTTTCTCACTAAATCAAAGTACTGAACTACTTTTGAATGCTTAGAAGTATTACAAGTTCTATATTACATGCCATATTAAACCTATGGCATATATTTAGGAAGAGTCTAAGAATCTGAAGATGTGCTTATATTTAGAATTTTAAAGCAACTCCACTGGATCCCTTTAAAAAGATATATTTTCCTAACTAGTATCTGCTTAATTCAAGCAAGGTATTAATGATCGTATTTATTTTATGCTGGTCAGTGAAACCGAGTAACAGTTTCTTTAAATGACAGCACCAGAAACCAATTGATTATTTTCTCTTTCAGTTTACAATTACAACAGACACATTTTGCGAGCCTTTAAAATTACCTTGCAAATTCTACTTTACCTTTGTGCTTATCTCCAACTAAACTATCATTCCTTTCCAAGCTGGTGCTACAGTCGATGTCTGAAGCTACATTAATGTCATCTCAACAATTTCCAGTCATGTGCCTCTGTGTGTGTGTGTGTGTGTGTGTGTGTGTGTGGTTTCTTCTTCACAACAGGACAATCGGCTGTCAGTCAATTCAAAACATACCTTGCAAATCTGGAAATACTCTGAAGTGAGGGATTCCTGAATTTCCTCTCTGAGAACCCCTGCAGTCCCTCCTGGGTGCATGGAACCACTTCCAGCCCCGCCACCACTGTTACCGCCACCGCTGCTACCGCTGCCAGGGGAGGAGGCAGTTAAGCCATCCAAAACTTTTCGGAAATTAAACTTCTTCATTTTCAACACTGTTGAGAAATTCAAAGGAGAGGAAAACCAGGTGGATTACATGGACCGACACCAAATAGAAAGTCTTTACCTTTTCATTAGTCAAGGCAGTAGTAGCCAGTCCCCCATTTTATGAACATTGAAGATAACTGAGTGAAGAAGTCAGACTAGGTTTGGTCGAATTTTAATTCTAAATGTAATCTCTTTATTAAAGAGAAATGAAATAAACCGCAACTCCAAGAGCAACAGTATTGCCTCTTCACACATCGGATTTTCAAGAGCTTTATCCCCAGCTAGCTGCGCTTTATCAGCACTGGGGTAAAAATAAAAGGCAGTGTCATCATCGTCATTAGCATTATATCATCATTATTATACAATCGAACCAGAGTCCAAAAGACGAGGACCCTCTGTGACTCCCTAAAAGGAGGGCTTTCTTTCTAAAGGCTCAGCTCAGAATATTGAATTTTCGGAAAAACGACGTTGCAGAGGAACCAGTATTTTCTCTGCCGTCATCTGCCGGGCTCTGCTCCCCATCATCTTCCTAGGCTCCCCTTTTCCCCCCCCTTATTTTCCTCAATAGTAAATTGGCAGGGGTATAGGGGGGTGGGGGTGGGCTTGCTATTTCCTATCCCCCAAAGCCTGGACCTGAAAACATACAGATAATTAAATAAGCGTCTGCGGGTGACCCACAGCAACAGCCGACGGGAGGGGCGAGCGGCGACGCCCCCCCCCCCGCCAG
>NW_012267261.1:12359742-12511458 GCF_000151885.1 Dipodomys ordii
CGCCGTCCCTTCCCCGGGCCGAGTACCCAGGCACCGGGCTCCCGCCTCAGGGCGGGCGGCCACACCGACACCCCCGCACGGACCGCCGCGCGCCCGGCTGCCACACACCCCAACACCCTCGCGGGCACTCGCGCGAACGCTGACGTGCGCACACACACACACACGCGCGCCCACACTCACACGCACAGGTGTGAGCGAGCTGCGCCTGGACGGCGGCGACTCTCCCGGACCACTAGCACACCCCGGACTTAGGCACCTTCCTCAGACGCCACCAGCCACCGGCCAGCCCGAGAAAGCCGAGGACGCGGAAGGCGGCGGGCCCGCAAGACGTCGGTCAGGCCAGGCTCCGGCCGCTTCTCCAGTCCCTCTGGTCTCGGCGCCTGGCGCTCTCCGTGGTCCTAACCGAGCGGGGCGGGCTCCACCTCAAGCTCCGCCCCTCGCCGTGGGAGGCAGGCCCCGCCCCAAGCTGGCCGGCACCTGCCCCCTCCCGTCCTGGCCGCTCGAGGTGGAGAAGAGGCGGGGCTCGGTGACGTAAGAGGGCGGGAGCAGCCTCTCCGCCAATCCTACGCTCCGTAGGGCCGAGTGCTGTGGTTTCGAGGCGCGGAAGGAATTTGGAGATAGGCCGAAAGAAAAGCCAATGAAAGGGGGAGGGGACAATTTAGAAAAGTAGGTTGGGTATATGATTGACAGCGATATTGGCCAGTACACCCAGGCAGGATGCTTTGAGGGTCTGTAATTGCCGCTACCTGTTGAAGGACATAAGTGTGGGTCAATAGAATGCCAACATGCGTGTGCACTAGTGTGCCTGGAGCCTGAGGACTGTAGGAAGGATTACCTGTAGGAAGGGTGTCTTGTGCAAGTGTTTTACAGTTTTTCACCTCTGTGAATTTCTTCCCGCTCTCCAGGTGCATCTATTGGGCTCCCTTTTCTGTCCAGCTATCTGCAGTCAACTGGTATTGGTAATTAACCCCTACTAAACAGTTATCTTTGCCATAGCTTATTGAATTTCAATAGAGTTCTGCAATATAAAGCCTTCCAGGTCCTAAGAATAGAATACTCACCTTGTCCACCATGTGAACTTACTCCTTGCTTTCCATCTTTACATACACAGAGATGCGTAATTTTTTAAAGAAGCAGTTTTCTCAGTAAGCTGTGTCAACACATTTTAAGCTTTTTCTGTGAGTCACAATGATCGTTTTGGAAAATGTACTATTGCATGTAGGGAAATAAAACACTGCATCAAAAGGAGAAGACGTGCTTTTAGAACCTTGAATTGCTATAATTGAACTAGGGAAATTTTGGACCTAGATTTGTTCGTTTGTTAAAAGGAAAGACAGCTCAGGAACTGCGACTGTGGTATATAAGAACAGAATTCATCAGTAACCAATCCAAATGCTTATTGTCTTATATATTATTACAGACCGATAATGAACCCGGCCCTTCTTCCTTCTGAGTCACCCTCACCCCCCTTCACCCCCCCCTCCCGGCAACTCAGTTAAAGGAGACTGGAGAATTGAAATGAGACTATAAATTGCCCAAGCGTGTAGCAAAGAAATAGTGGAGATGGAATAGAGTTCAGTTTTTCACACCTCCAGCTCAATGCTCACACTCTCATTCTGAATTTTTTTCTGTACTTAATGTCTTTTTTATTCATTTCTCTGACATCCTATACTTTCCTTGAATGTAGACATGGACTCATATATTTCTCCTAGCTTGTTTATAACCCGGTGTAATATTTCACTTGTAATAAGCTCTTAAAAGAGTTTTGGACAGTTGAGTCATTAAATAGTTACTAAATAAAGATTTATGAGATGGTACCCAATTACAGTGCAGGAGGGATTAAAAAATACCATGTTTTGTGTATCCATGTCTGATATCAACTAGAGCTGAGTAGAGTTCCACATTCTATATTGGATTCCTAACAACTTGTACCCAGCTAGAGATGACTCTGGTAATGAGTAGTTTCAACCACTCTGCTGTAAACAGAAAGAATCCCTCACAAAGAGGTATTACCTGGGTAGAATTTTTAAATAGACCATGACTTCTTTCCAAAGAAAAACAGTCTAAGCTTAATCCTTGGAGCAAAATCATCTAACCATTAAAGAAATATATTAGAAGGATCCTTTAAGGATGTTTATTGAAAATATCATTTTAAGGGGTTGTGATCTTATTTAAGACAATAAAGAAATCGATAAAAGTAATTTTTCTATCCCTCTACCCCAAAACAATCCAATAATGGCAAAAAGTGTGAATATATGTTGCACTTCACAAAGACAATTGACCTCATTTGGAGAAAACTAAGACAGATTTTTTTAAAAAAATTATCAGCTAAGACAGATTTAAAAAAATTATCAGCACCAACATGCCAAATTCAGTGTACTATGAATTTTTATAAATATCCCTTTTAACTTGATCTTTATTATAATTGTATGACATAAATATTGACTCCGCTTTACAGATGAGGAAATTTGAATCTCAGGAATATTGAAGCTGTAGGAAGTATATGTGTGTTGTATTGCTTTGACTACTATAACAAAATAGTAGTTTAAACTAGAATTACATTTTTCTTACAATTTGTTTTTGTATTTTTTCTTTTTTATTGTGACAATACTGTTCAGAGGTTTTTCTTACAATTTTGAAGACTATTAGTTCAATATCAAGACATCCACATGTTTAGCCAGTCACCAGCAGTTCATATTTGTAAAATTCTAGCTACTTGAGGAAGCTGAGATCTCAAGAATCATGGTTCAAAGCCAGCAAGGGCAGAAATCTGCTAGTCGCATTCCTAAAAATAACCAGCAAAAATGCAGATCTGGAGATGTAGCTCAAGAATCATAGTGCTTGTAAGACCCTGAGTTCCAACCCCAGCTCTTCCTCCCCCTCAAAAAATATTTGACAGATTTAGGTTTTTCTTGAGACCTTTCTCAATGGCTTACAGAAGATTACCTTCTCTCTCTGACCTCTCTTGGTCTTTGACCATATACCCAGTTTCTCTGTGTCCCAATTTCCTTCTCATTAAATACAAGTCTGACTGTATTAAGGCCCATATTAATGGCCTTGTTTTAACCAAATTATCTCTTTAAAAATCCTATCTCTGAATATAATTGTTTCTCAGGTGAAGGCCAGGGGTTCAAAATATGAATTTGGAGGAATATAATTAAACCCATAACAATGATATCATCAAATCCAACATTTTAGCAGCTTATTTATTATGAGTTAAGGCTATATAAAAATGTTTACATTTGAGCCGGGCGCTGGTGGCTCACGCCTGTAATCCTAGCTACTCAGGAGGCTGAGATCTGAGGATCGCGGTTCAAAGCCAGCCCGGGCAGGAGAGACCGTGAAACTCCTATCTCAATAAACCACCAGAAAACCGGAAGTGGCGCTGTAGCTCAAGTGGTAGAGCCCTCGCCTTGAGCTGAAGAGCTGAAGGACAGCGCCCAGGCCCAGAGTTCAAGCCCCACGGCCGACCAAAAAAAAAAAAAAAAAATGTTTACATTTAATTTCTCATTTAATCTTCACAACAACCCATTTATGGTAGCTTTTTATAACTCCTTTTTATGGATGATAAAATTGAAGCAAAGAAAGGTTAAGTAATAAGCCCAATAGCATATGTCTAGTGGATTATTGAAAAGAGAATTTGGAACCATATCAATCTTATCCCAAATCTCTTTCCTCATGGTGGTTTTCTTTTGAGAAGACAAAGATTTCTTCCATTATATAGACGTTCAATATTAGAAAAGTTATGACCAAACTGAAGTATCAGAGTAAAATAAAACCAAAGTAAAGCAGAAAATATCTGATGAGTTTGCTAAGTAGAACTTAAAAGACATCTGAGAGTTGAAGACAATGAGAACAAAAAAAAAAAAAATAAAGGACTTTGGGGAGAGCAAGCTAATCAGAGATTCTCATCTCACAGGAAATATCAGTATAACTTGAATTATATTAACAGAGACACAGGGGAGTATCCTACTAAAATAGAAGTAAATCAGTTATTCAATAACTAATTAAGACATCGGAAGGCAATGCTAATCTACTCAGAGAGACTGGACTGTCAGTAAATATCAGAACAGCTGGAGAGAATGTGGGTGGGGCGAGAATGATGATGAAAGATTTCCCATAAAGCAAGACTACCAACTGTTTCCATTAATGAATGGGAACATCTCCAATCCACTTGCTGAGAGATACTGAGTTTGAGATGTGGCAACATATCACCAATCTTATTCCTTAATCAAAGTATGGCCATCATCCTTCCATTTGCTGGCCTAGAGGTTAGAATTTTATTAAGAGAGGAGAGTTGGAAACCCAAGCCCCACCTATATCCTTTATACAAAAGCTTTAAAGATTATTAATTAGTTTTCTTTTCTAAATCTTCATCTGATATTTTTCTGACTCCATTACACATCCATCAGAGGGGTACTCATGGGTCAGTTCTTTATCATATGGCGAAATAGCAGCCAGCATTAAAAACCTTCATTCAGCATAGTCCAAGTCCACAAAAGGAACCACAGGACAAATTAATTACATAATGTCATAGCTCTCATGGGTTTCAGATAAGCAGGTTAAGGATCATTCGGATAAAACCAAACATACAAACTATGGCTCAGCATGCAATCAATAGAATTGCAAACAGAGTCATGACCCTCATGCCTTCTAGGACAAAACTCAAATATTTGTTATTAAACATGCAATTAAAATCAGTTCCTTGTGTGTATTCTAATATAAGTTTCCCTTTACTCGTCCATTGCATTGTAATGTGGTAAGAGGTAGGATTTGGTGTTGGAAGAGATCTAAGCATCGGCCTCTAAGCCTCAATTTTTCTTTGCATATAAAAACAAATATAGGCAATCACACACACACAAAAGATACAAGATTAAGCATTAAAAATACTTTGTACAGCTGTGCACTGATGGCTCACACTTCTAATCCTAGCTCCTCAGGAGATTGAGAACTGGAGGATGGCAGTGCAGGGATAGCCCAGGCAGGAAAGTCTCACTAGACTTCATCTCCAAAATAAGCAGCAAAAGGCAGAAAAGGGGGAGTGGCCCAAGTGGTAGAGTGCCAGCTAAGAAGTACAAGGCCCTGAGTATAAATGCCTCTACTGCCAGAAAAAAAAATTGTAAAATACAATTATCACTGTTATTATTTGACTTTGCTTGAAGGAGTTTGTAAGAATTGGCTTTGAGCTTCCATTTATTTTCTCTTTTCTATTAATATGTTTCTTGCATCATGGATTAACTGTGGCTAAATTAAAGAAGAAAAACAGGCCTTGGATTTCTTAACTTGAAAGTTCTTTCTAATCCCAAATTCTGTCTCTGATTTGTTTAGTCAAAGTTCACTATACTTTCTTTCTAACCACTACAAAGCCTCATTGAAAAGGTAATTTAAATGGTACACACAGAGGCATTTATCAAAGAAGATGCCTATGATAAGTGAAAAGAAGAAAATTTCTCAAAATTATCCTTCTACCAAGTAGAGAGTATCCAGTATTTGCTGGACATTTTAATATAATTGAAACATTCTGTTGTGAACATTCCCCATTACATTAAATATTCTTCAGACACATCAATTTGAATGTCAATGTATTCATTCAATCATATGGATATTTCACTAATTAATTCTTACCATATTCTTGGCTATTTTATTTCTAACCAAAGTTTAACTTATCATAAATTAAGCTTACTATTACATCTAAAATGTATAGAATACTTTTTAAATTTTTTTATTTTTATTATAAATGCGATGTACAGAAGGTTACAGTCACACAAGTCAGGTAAAGAGTACATTTCTTTTTAGACAATGTCACCTCTTCCCTTGCTCTTTCCCAGTTTTTTACTCCCTTCCCACCCACAAGTTGTATAGTTCACGTTCAACAGAGTTATGGAATATTCTTATACAAAATATTTGACAAAGTTTCAGTTTTAAGCATTATTACGAAATCAGGACAATGTATTCTCATACTTAATTCTAAATTTTATTTTTAAAAGTTTCACATTTTTGTATCCTGATTGAAAGCTTAAGTCTGGAGAGCAGATAGTAGAATTCATTTTTGTGAAATGAAATCTCATACCACCTACATATTTAGATTTAGATGTTGAATAACATCTAAATAAAGTGATAAATACGTATGCATAATCAATTACACAGAACATTAACATGTGACATAATAAAGCATGACTGCTTATTGTTTCAATTTAGTGGAAACAAATATAAAAGTTTTCCATACTTTTAAGTTAGAAATAGTAACCCAGGGGCTGGGAAGGTGGCTCAGTGGTAGAGCACTTGCCTTGCATGCCTGAGGCCCTGGGTTTGATTCCTCAGCACCATATGAGCAAAAAGAAAAAAGCCAGAAGTGGCGGAGTGGCTCAAGTGGTAGAGCACTAGCCTTGAGCTGAAGAGCTGAGGGACAGTGCCCAGGCCCAGAGTTCAGGCCCCATGACCGGACCCTCCCCCCCAAAAAAAGAAATAGTAACTCATATGTTCAACTTCTTTATCTAAAAACATGACAGCATAAACTTCTATTGTTGTTGTTGTTGTTATTATTGCCAGTCATGGATCTTGAACTCGGGGCCTGGGTATTGTTCCTGAGCAATTTTGCTCAAGGCTATCACTACCATTTTGAACCATAGGATCACTTTCAATTTTCTGGAGATTCATTAGAGATGAGAATCTCACAGACTTTCCTACCTGGGCTGGCTTTGAACTATGATCCTCAAATCTCAGCCTCCTAAGTAGCTAGGATTACAGGTATGAGCCAGTGGCACCTGGCCTCCATTCAATTTTGTTAGAAAATTAAAAAGATAATATTGTTGTATGTGATTTGAGATGGAAATGAATAAAAATAGGAACAGGGACAGGTTAAAAGGTTGAAAAAAAGGATACCTACATCTATAGATGGAGAATTTCATAGGAAAACAAAAAAGTAAAGGAATATGAGAAACTTTTAAAATCTGTTTGAATTTTTGCAGTTATAGACAAAGTAAGTGGATTTGGAAATTTAGACTGAAGTTGTAAGTAAGATTCAGACAATAGACCATAGGGTTTTTGTATGTGTGTTTGTTTTTTGCTAGTTCTGGAGCTTGAGCATTTTTGCTTAAGGCTAGCTCCCTACTGCTTAAGCCACAGCTCCACTTCTGCCTTTTTGGTACTTAATTTGAGATAAGAGTCTCACTGACCTTCCTGTGCTACTGGCTTTGAGCCATGATCCTCAGATCCCAGCCTCCATAGTAGCTAAGATAACTGGAATGAGCCACCAGCACCTGTAGATGATACATTCTTTAACCTTGAATTAAATGATAGAAACTACAAAGAAGGACATTTTTGCTTTGGTTTAGAATACAGAGGCAGGTGAAAACAATCCTTTTTAGCCTCAGCCTTTGATAGTTTCTGACGCTTTAATATACTATGACTCATGAAGATTGCACCAGTTTAAGTATGGATAAATTATCTTTTTAGTGATGGTAATAACAAATTTAGTAATACTATTATCAAATTAAGTTTTCATGATGTTAATAAAAGGTTAGAATGTTAAAAAATTCTAAATATATGTATTAATTTGTATATCGGCTAAAATAGACAAGGAGAGCTTTAGAATATAAGCTAGGACATCAGCAACAAGACTTTTGCCATAAACAAAAATGACTCTGTGCCTGCCCCAATGCAAACTGTAAGGCAAGAAAACCCTTTGAATGGGTCCTCTCCAGACATACAGTATAAACTTTCTGTTCTAATCAGCTCCTCTTATATTTTGGGCTGACTGAACATTGTTCTCTTAACCTTTGGCCAAGCTGAAGAACTTTATAAATATTTTTTTCATTAACAGCCAGAGTGATTTATCGGTTTTTCTCTCTCTAGCTCTCCTCAGTTAGAAAAACATTTTATTTTTCAGTTTCATTTCTTCCTCCCATTATTCCCATATCTCTACTGCCTTGAACTATAGTCTTCCTCTAATGCAAGTTTGCATAAATATTCAAATGTGTTGATGTCTAGTGACCTTTGATGATGGAAATCAAGCATCTTGAATTTTCTGCAATCATTCAAGTGGCAAAATCTATAGGGGACAGGGGCGTATGATAGAATAGTGTGTGTGTGTGTGTGTGTGTGTGTGTATACCCATGCACGCTGCTCCTGGGGCTTGAACTTGGAGCCTGGGCACTGTCTGTAAGCTTTTTTCCTCAAAGCTGGCACTGTACCACTTGAACCTCAGCTGCACTTCCAGCTTTTTGGTGATTTATTAGAGATAAGAGTTTCACAGACTTTCCTGCTGGGACTAGCTTTAAACCATGATCCTCAGATCTCAGCCTTCTGTGTAGCTAGGATTAATAATTTTTAGAAACAGAACTCTGATTCAAACAAACCCATGTTTGTCACATACTTATTCAGTGTTTGATACTGGGCAAGTTACTTCTGTGTAATTTAATTTTCTTGTTTATTAACAGAATATAAAAATCACCAACCTTATTGCATTGCAAAGATTAATGAGATAATCCTTTCTGGCTGGCATATACAAACCATTCATAAATATAGGAACTGTAAGAAAAAAATTGTTACCACCCAATATTAAATAACTTAGGAGGTGTATTTCCTGCTCTCCTAGGTGTGTGTTCCAGATCAATCCTCTAGTGTCTCAAAAACCTTACCCCATCTTGTTAATTTTTTCACTATCTATACCTTTGCATTTTTCCTTTCTGATTTTTCCCTTAGCTATATCATTCATCTTAAAACAAATGATATATTTGTACTCTCATATCTCTTTTCAGCTTCTGTTGGATCTCTCTTCTCCCCTTTATACCAAATGTCTCCATGTTATTTAAATTTTCTCAATTCTTCTAATTCACACTAATTTTTTCCCCATTCTCATCATTATATAATGCAAATGCTCTTACTAAGGTTACTAGTATCCAATGGGTTTAAATCCAGTGGACCTGGAGGCCTGGCTTAAGTGAGTGGTAGAAAAAAAACAATGAGAGGGCAAGGCATTGAGCTCAAGTCCCAGTACTGGGATGGGGGTGGGGAGGAGAGAGAACAAAGAGAGAAAGAGAGAGACAGAGAGAGAATGAGGGAGGGAGAGAGAGGGAGAAACAGACAGACAGATACTGATCAATCAATGCATAGATAAATGAAACACCTGGGTATTTTTCAATTTCTTTTTTTTTCAGTTTCTTTCATATCAGATTTTTCAAAGGTGTTCAACAAATTGACAATATCTATTTTTCAAGGAATTCTTTCTCTTGGCTTTTCTGCTTCACCCTGCTGGTTGTCTTACTCATCTGAACAGCCTTTATCTGGATTCTCCTCTCTATAACTCTACAAATGAAGTTAAGACTATGTGGGACTTTTATTTATGGATATTTTTGGCCTTAAATTCAACCATAGCTTACAAAGTCAGGATAAATGCTTATAATTTTGTATATAGAGAATTTAAGCAGGTTCCTAGTGATTTTAAATTGTCATACTGATAAGCAAAGATAGACATAGATGCAATTTTAAACAACTGGAAAAATGTAATTATATGGAAGAAGGTAGGAACGAAGTAGGACATTAGGACTATTAGAAGGCTGCTTCAGGAGTTTGTTCTAGATCCTCTTTCTTTACATTTTACATTCTAATTCCTAAATCTTATAATCCATCTAGTCCTATGGCTTTAAATGACATCCAAAGGTTAATGACCAACAAACTGATAACTCTTAACCCTGATCTCTGAGCTCTGATCTATATAATAAATGTTCTTAATATCTCTATTTGGAGGTTTCTCAAAAATCTCAAAAACTCTGCCCTAGGAGTCTGAACGACTCATACTCGTCATTTTGGTGATTGGTATTTCAATCAACAAGATTGCTCCTTATTAACAACACAGCAATTATTCTTGATCCCTTTCCCTTTCCCTCAACTGGTGACATTCAACCTAAGACCAACTCTCATTTGTTCAATTGTATATCCCATACTTCTCTTTAAGTGTTGAACATTGGAGGAAAAGAATACATTCACTCTGAATCTCATAGAATAAGCTATTAAAAATAGGAATGCTTGAAGATTGAAGCTAAAAAGGTAGTTGATACATTATGTAATATTTAGATTAAATGATGGCTTTGAAATGATAATCTACCCAGCCTTCTAACAGTCTTAATGTCCTACTTTGTTCCTACCTTCTTCCATATAATTGCATTTTTCCAGTTGTATAAAATTGCATCTATGTCTATCTTTGCTTATCAGTATGACAGTTTAAAATCACTAAGAACCTGCTCAACTTCTCTATATTCAACATTATAAGCATTTATCCTGACTTTATAAGCTACGGTTGATTTTAAGGAGAAAAATATCCATAAAAAGTTCTACATAGTCATAAGTGAGCTTTAGATAATTTTTCACCCTATCATAGAAATAGTGAAGCTAAAAAAAAAAGAGAAATAGTGAAGCTATAATGAAGGAATGATTTTTTTCCTTTTGCTTTATTGAGTGAGAAGGAAGAACTGGAAGAGTCAGCAGCATTGTACAAGTCTTCATTTTGGTCCAATAAGAAAAATTAGCAATTTCCTCAGTATATCATTTTATAAATCATTTTTATTTCTTCTTTAAAAATATCCTGGGGTGAGATGAAAATTCACTGCTTTAGAATGTGGTTTTGAGTATCAGATAGAAATAAACAGAAGCCAAGTATTCTTGTCACTTTGGCATTTAGATTTTTTTAATTCAATAAAAAGCAAGCCTGGCTCCTGAGTGTAAGGAGAGCTTCTAGCAGTAAGAGTCAATCAATCAAGAAGGGCATTTGTGGGTAGGAATTGTGAAAAATTGCCAGCCTGACCTTGAAAAAAGAGAAGTATTTGACACTAGAAGCGATGACACTAATTTCCCACTAATTTTCTCTTCTACATATTTAACTTTAAATTTCTGTCCCCTATCACCTGCTTTCATACCCTTATATCCACTATTAACATCATAATGTATATTAAAGAACCCTTACAACTGGTTAGGAAACTTCTTCTAGCAGACTAAAATCATTTTGACTCAGTGATGCTGTGTGTAATGTGATCTAGTAAAACCATGACATATGCACTGAAAAGCAGTCAGTATAGAAGAGTAGTTCACCCAAACTCACAGCAACTAGAAACACAATATTAGCAAGAGCATCCTGATTTGCATAACTTGACAGAATCTGTGTCCTTGCATGAGTGTTTTAGAATCTATATATGTGCATTGAGGTAGGCAGATAAAAAAATGATAGGATCTCAAGGTTGGGAAAGATACCAAGAGTGCCTATTCCAGTGCATTGTTTAATGTTTAGATCATTTCAACAACATCTGTTCTAAGTGGTTATACAACACACACCTGAATACTACTCTTAGGTCTTAACTTCTGTAAAAGAAAAAAACCTCTTAAAATGGGCTAAGTAATTGATCAATAATATTTAATATGTGCTAATAAATACAAAGAATCATTAAATAAATGACAGGCCATATAAAAACAATGAAAAGAATGTAAATGGCTTGACTGATCAGAGGAAGACATAGGAAGGAGAAAGTTTTGGATGAAGGATAGATCAGAAAACAGTTTTGGATCTGTTAAAATGAATCTCCTGTCAGGGAACAGTTGGATATTGAAGTCAAACATTCAAAGCAGAAAGCCAAGGTATATGTATTAAAACTACATACATTGGTGAGTCACTAGTATTTAAATGCATGATATTTGATTAGAACACCAAAGGAGTAAGTAGAGATAGAAAAGAGTAAAAAGACTAAGCCCTAAGGCATCCCAATATAAAGTGAGTAATAGCCAGAAAGAGAATGAAAAGGAGCAGTCAATGAGGTAGTTGCAAAACCAATCGAGTGTGCACTGCATGTCAAGTGAAGGGAGATAGTGCTCAACTATGTCAAATGCTGCTGAAAGTCTAATAAGACAAGGGCTTGAGGTTATGGGTTATACTGACAGGCATGATTATGGTGCAGAGGCAAGGGTAAAACCTGATTTGCAGCATGTTCTCGAAAGAACAGAAAGAAGACTGCAGATCTAGTGTACAACCATCTTTCTCCTAGGATTTTGTATAAAGGAAAGAGAAACTGCATGTGAACTGCAAGGAAAGGGTTGTTTTATTGTTTTGTCTTTTGAGAAAGAAAATAAAAACCAGCATGTTTGTTTACTACTGAGGAAAATCCATTAGAAAGGGAGCAATCAATGGTGCATAAACAATATGGAGAATACTTGGAGGGCATCTTGGAGGGAAAACATAACTTGGGGTCTGGCTTTATCTAACAGTACTTAAGGGTTTTTCTTCAAGAACAGGAAGGGAGTCAGAGTATACGAACATAAGTGTATTAGGGTTACTTCTATTTTTTTGTTTTAGAAAAAGAGAGAAAGATGATCAGTTAATAGTGAAGATGAGGGAAAAAGTTTTGGATGCTGAAGAAGAAAAGGGGGAAAAACCAATTAAGTCTAACAGAGTAGGAACATAATTGCTAGGTAGAATTAAGGGCCCACTCAAGGTTAATGATCATGAATATAAAGTGAGACCAGTTGGCAGGGTTCTGAGCTTTGCTCCAGTCGTGTCAACTACACAACTAGAGGCATATAATTGGCATAATATTTGTATTCAATGAGTATTGAAGATAAGTAATATATTGAGTGAGGAGAGGCTGAGGGCATAGAAAAGGACATTAGTATGATGATTAAATCAAGAATCCCAGCTAAAAACAAAGAGGATGAAAGCATGAGTAATTAGATGAGATATCCAATAGATAGATATTTTATTGCTCCTGGTGAATCCAAAGGATTGTTGGAATTGAGGTAGTGAGTAAATGAATTGAAAAGATTTGAGGAAGTAGTTGTCAGATTGGAAAGCTTGAAACTGAGAGTATACAGGGTTCCATTAATATCACAGTATATATAAGGTGTGATCTATAGTGTCCCTGAGGGAAAAGTGGAAGACAAGGTCACTGGAAGAGAGAAAAGAGGGAAATAAATGGAAATATCATAGATTAAATACCATCTATGTATATAGAGAAACCCACAAGTCAAGACAACTGTATTATTGGAGCGTGACGGAAATGAGGAGGAGTGATCTTTTGGGGGTCAGCATAGGACTGAAAAAAGGAGTAGTGGGTGGATTAAGACATCTGATGGAATAAAAAATCAAATCTTGGAAAGGAGATGGATTGGAGGTGGTTTTGCATATTTTTCCAAAACATTTGTTTTTATCTCCAGCTTATCTTGATATATGTGTCTCAACACATATTTATTTTTTGTTTAGATTGAGTTATAGAATAAAAGAAGTTAAAGACAAAGTTCTGAGTAGGGTGCCAGTGGCTCATGCTTGCAATCCTAGCTACTTAGGAGGCTGAGATCTGAGGATCACAGTTCAAGGCCAGCCCAGGGAAGGAAAGTCTGTGAGACTCTTATTTCTGATAAACTACTAAAAAAAAAAAAAAAGCTGAAAGTGGAGCTGTGACTCAAGTGGTGGAGTGCTAACCTTGAGCAAAAGAAGTTCAGGAACAGCACCAAGGCCCCTATTGTTTATTATTGTTTATTAAGCTATAGCTTAATAATTTCAGTGCTATGTCCATACACGCCTGACCTTACTGAAAATTTGGTTGTTTTTTTTTTTGTGTGTGTTGGTTTTTTTTTTTTTTTTTTTTTGTGGGTCATGGGTCTTGAGCTCTGGACCTGGGCACTGTCCCTCAGCTCTTCAGCTCAAGGCTAGCACTCTACCACTTGAGCCACAGTGCCACTTCCGATTTTCTGGTGGTTATTTGGAGATAAGAGTCTTACACACTTTCTTGCCTGGGCTGGCTTTGAACAGCGATCCTCAGATCTCGGCCTCCTGTGCAGCTAGGATTACAGGTGTGAGCCACTGGTGCCAGTCTGAATTTATTTCATTTTAATAAATGCAATGTCTCTCATACTAAGTTATATAATTGCTGATAGTCCCTATACTCCTAGAATTCTGTAAGCTCTTCTCAAAGCTTCTCAGTAATAAGAATTATTCTAATCTTTCATTTAATGTTAATATTAGTCTTTAAAAATCAATGCAACTATATTCAATATAATTTTGAAAACCTTGTATGACTGATAACTGCTACATCATTTCTGTTGCTGGGGTCTGTATTTATTCTTGCATTGGTGCCAAGCAATATTAGTTTGTCAAAAAAATTAAAGACAGAGGCTGTCTTAATACTTAAATGATGTATATACACCAAAAGCAGGCCAAATGACATCACTCCATAAGTGATGATTCTGCAGTGTTTCAAATAAAGAAAAGACGTGGGTGACCTGAATCATCACATGGCATGTGGTGGAATTGGAAGATCAAATTAATGGAAGCCAGGATCACATCCACACTGTTAAACAATGGTTTTCTTTCATCCTCACAATATTAACTGTAAGTAATGTGAAATTAATAGGATACATTTAAAATATGGGGTAATTTACACACAGTTTGTCAACCTTCTTTTTTTTTATTACATTACTCAAGTCAAAGAAATTCCAGACTTTTTCATTATCCTTATATTTGTAGTCTAACAACTCTGATTTTTGAAATATGAGAGAAAAATATCCTATATGTGCGAACCCTTAAAACTGCATACTGACAACTAGAAATAACGATGCATTTTTCTACATCCTCTGAACTCAGTCTTCTATTAGTAATAAGAGGCCTCCAATCTTTTATCCCAACCAAATCTGAAGCGCTTAATATAACCAAAGTTTATATCAACCTCATACTATGTCTGATGTAGTATAGCAGAGGAGCTCTGTTCAATATAGTGCCTCAGATAGTCACACTAATAGATTTTCTAATCACAGAAAAGTAGCAAATTGTATACTGACTTTTAAGATTTCCACCTAGAAAGGCAGCATAGCACAGCCCAAACACATTTTATTGGCTAGCAAAAATCACATGGCCATACTTAACTTCAAGAAGGACACTGGAGAGTAGTCATACCACATAGTTGGCAAGATTAAAAGGATTTTGATCGATAATACCATTTATTGTCCATATGTCTGAAATCTCACGGTTTATCACATTGTCCAGTTTAGAATTAATATTTTCATGTCAGTTAGACTTTGTTTTTTGGGGGGAAAACACAAAAACAAACTCGAGCTAATTTAAACAATAAAAGGAATTCATTAAAAGAACACTGAAAAACCGCATTTAGAAAGATCAACCATCAGAGTAGTTCTGGATATCTCTCTATATATAATCCAGACTTAAGTGAATGGCCTAATTAAGGTGTCCCCATCAGGGTAAACAAAATCCACACAACTTCAGTAATTCTGATGCTTATGCAGGGAGAATTGATTGGCTCTTGAGTTACACGTATATGTGTAACTAAGGAACATCAGTCCAGTAGATATTCCCACTTACATGGGTGAAAAGGTAACTTCCAAAAGAAAAATCAATGTTGTTATATAACAAAGGAAAGAGGGACAATGTGTAGCCAAAATGAAATCTTGTTTCTCTTTCGAGTATTTGAACTTCATTAGACCATCTCTTGGCATCTCTTTCATTCTTGATTTCCTAGAAGTCTACTGTTCTCATTATCAAACATTAGAATGAGAAAAAAAGATCCTGCTGCCCACAAAGATCTTGCTTTAGGACATGTTCCATAGCTAAAGTCTTTCAACATTTTAGCCATTGTTTTATGCAGTCATGATCTCCAAAGAGGCTTAACACTAAGCAGTTATTGTTAAAATCAATTCAATTTATGAGATTATATGGCTATAATTTGCCAGAGCAAGACCTTGTAGGAAAGAAACAAAGAATCATGAGGACATTTTTTTTAAGTTGCTTGTCTTACTGGAGGCCAGTGGCTCATGCCTGTAATCCTAACTACTCAGGAAACTGAGATCTGGTGATCATAGTTCAAAGTCAGCCCTGGCAGGAAAGTCTATGAGACTCCTATCTCAAATTAACCATGCAAAAAAGCCAGAAGTGGAGCTGTGGCTCAACTGGTAGAACACTAGCCTTGAACATAAAAAGCTCAGGGACAACATTCAGGCCCTGAGTTCAAACCCCAGGACCAACACAAAAAGGCTGTAGTTTGGAAACTTCTTGGACAATGATGACTTAGCTAGGGGTTGGAAATATGGCTTTAGAAAGAAGTCATGGACATCCTTAAATATGAGTACTGTGATTTGAGAAAGAAACACATTTATCCAATGAAGAGTATGATCACAAAATGCTTTTTCTCATTTCACACTTGCAGCATCTGACCTTTGAAATTTGGCTACTATTGAGTGCTTCATAAGTACCACCTGTTTTTCCTACTTTGGAGAGTCAGTTATAAATAAAATGAGTTATTAATATTTGGCAATGCAGCTTTAAACACTGAATAGAAAGTTTTGCTGACTACTCTGCTGAGTCCTTGAAGACAGATGGACCAAGCATGTGTGCATCATTTGAAAAGGCAGCAATTTTCAAGGGAGAGACAAAATCTCATTTGGTCCACCCCAGTATCCCTCCAAACCCCAGCCACAAACACACCGTTTCTGCAGGCTGAGTTCTTGAAATTGCAGAGAGGCCCCTGCACACATAAGGAAGAGATAACAGCATGTATGTGGGGTTACTTTGAATGTTGTATTTTTATTTATTTAATCTCTTTAAAAAAGAGATTGATGTCAAAGTGTCACTGGATAACACAAGTGTCACTTGTATTATTAAGTTCTTTATAATAAAAAAATCTCTAAGTACAATATTTCACTGGGCACAAATTACTCAATCCATACTCAGTATTTACTGTTAGACCAGGAGTGACTTATCAGTTGGTAGAATGGTCCAAATGCAGAAACAATATACAAAAAAAATTTTTAAGGGCTTCCAGGCTATCTTGTTCATAAATTGCCATTTCAATTCTTTAAATGAATTCCTACTGTACTGAGAGCTGACAAAGATTCCAAACTCCCATCAAACTTATAGACAAGAGCTTAGAGGTTAGTCGAAAAACTGACAAATAATCTAAATTTCAAAACATTCAAGATGAAACTAAGCAAACATTGATATAACTATATTCATACCTTAAGCTGAGAGCTAGTCAATTTTCTTTTTTAGGAAGGAATGTCAGATAGTCAACCTTATAGTTTAAGTGTTCATTTTTAGAACAATCTTAGAAAGTATATAGAATATCACTACAGTATAATAGATTGAGCTACCTATTTGCTAGAGGTTACTCTGCAGGGAAAGCTACGACTATATACGGTTTCAAGAAACTGGGTTAAAACCTAAACCTAATCTTATCAGTATTGTGACTAAAGACTAAAATGCTCCAAGGATTCCACAATGAAGCCTTGGAATATTTTCCACAATGGTATCATAATGAAATCAAAGGATTATGACATGGACTACACATCCAGTTTAATCTGGAGTTTACCTGCCACTCCAGCTCATGCTAATATGTTCTAGCTACCTGGGCCTCCTTTAGTTTTTTTCCCCAATATCCTAAACTTCTTACTTTGGGTTCTTGGCAGATTAATGGTACCTTTCACTCTTCCTCTATTTAAGTGGCTAACTTCTATGTTTTTCAAACCCCAAATTAGCCTAATTTAATCTTCTCTAACTTACTAAGTTAAGCCGCTTTAATGCACTTTTATTTTTCACCTGCCCTGGGGCTTGAACTCTGGGCCTAGGCACTGTCCCTGAGGTTCTTTGTGCTCAAGACTAACGCTTTACCAATTGAGCCACAGAGCCACTTCTGGCTTTTTCTGAGTAGTTTATTGGACATAAGAATCTCAAGGCATTTACTGCCAGGGTTGGCTTTGAACCATGATCCTCAGAGCTCAGCCTCCTGAGTGGCTAGGATTACAGGAGTAAGCCACCAGCACCCAGCTAGTACCCAGATATTACACATTTTTATTTGTACTGTACCTCTGTAGGAACAACAACAGGGTGATAACTGATTATTGGTGTGATCAGCTGCTTGATATTTGTCACATTTACTGGACTGCAGATTTCAAGACGTCAGTCTTGTGGCCATCTTCTTTATTTATTTTGTATCTCAAAACCATACTCCATGCCTGATATATATTAGATGCTCAACAAATACTAGTGAATCTCAGTACTGCAGTTTAGGACTCTCAATTTTAATTCAGTATTAATTCCTCCTATCCCAAATCAAAAGATAATAGGGTGAACTATGTCACAGCTAATGAACAATAATTTATAATAATGACACAGGAAAAACATTCTAAACATTCAGAAAGATTGCTTCTAAAAGTTTACTTGCACATATATTTTGAAGTGCAGAATATGTTCTTTAGTTGTATTTGAAGTTTTAGGTGAATTTTGAACCGTCAAAAACCATGCTTCAGTCAGGTATAGTATGGCTCAGTCTTAGTTACTTGGAAGACAGAGATCAGGGAATCTTGGTTCAAAGTTATTCCTGGGGAAAATAAAAGTTTCACAATCTTGACCAATGACTGCCTTTGGTAGCATACACCTGTCATATCAGCTATGAGAGAAGCACACTGGCTTGGTGTTGTTAAGGGGAAGTGCAGTGTACCATGCATGTCATCTGAGCAATGCAGGGAAGCACACAGTTTACTATGGCCCAGGTATATAAAGTGAGGCCATGTTACAAAAATAAACAGCACACAAAGTGGCTGTAGGTATAGCTCAAGTGGTAGCATGCCTGTCTAGCAAGTGTGAGGTGGCATATTTATTCAGTACTGTTTTGACTGCATATAACCCCATTTATAAGGTTATTTCTATATAAAAAGGTATTCTTAATTCTGTGTAAAGATTTCAAGTCTCTTATCCTGTGTCAGCAGTTTTTCCCTTGACACTGCCCCTTCCAACGGATAAGGCAGAGGAACCAACAGAAGAAGTGTGCCAAGGAAGTCAGCTATTAGAATTAATTCACACTGCAGTTCTCATGTGCCCTGCAAAAGAAGGGCCAATAGCAGAGGTGTCCCCTATAGTAAGTGTGATGTATGGTGGATGTCTGTAATGCAGAGAACATACTCCAGAATTACTAGTTATTTGTAAATCACATGTTCATAGGTCAACTGGTTAAGACATTAAACCTACCGTAATAATTAGATTCCTGTTGAAGCCAGAGAAAAGTTATTTGTATAATTTATGTAAAGCCAGAAGATATATACCTACTGTCCAGACAACAACTTGGTAGTAGTTGGAATTCTTGTGTGTGTCTGCCTGGGAAGACACATAAAGTCTCTTTTTCTTAGATGCTGACAGCTAAAGACTAACAATTTCTTTACTTTCTCCCTCTACCTTTTAAATATTCCCTATTAGTCAACTGGGTGCTTCTGTCATTGCAGCTTTCCCTCTCAATGTAACTTCCAAGATTCAAGTTTAGACTTCTTCATCACATTTTTAGATTGACTTAAGATGAGATGCTGGGAATGCAGATATCTTAATCTCCAACAACATTTCTATAAATCATTTTAAATTTGTATTTAAAATGTATCTCCTCTGTGGAATTGTTTTGCAAATAATTCTACCTAGTATGTGTGCATTTTTATCCCTTACTCTTCAATTCAAAGCTACAGTTAATGTGGGGAGTCTTTTGTATCCTCTTCCCATGTTTCTTCCTCCTCCTCGGCCTCCTTCTCCTATTTCTTCCTTCTTCTTCCTCTTTTTTTTTTTTTTTGCCAGTCATGGGTCTTGAACTCTGGACCTGGGCGCTGTCCCTGAGCTCTTCAACTCAAGGTGAGCGCTCTACCACTTGAGCCACAATGCCACTTCTCCTCTTTTGTTTTTGTGCTGGTACCAAGGCTTGAACTCAGAGTCTTGTCATCTCATTCAGCTTTTTCTATCACAGCTGGCCCTCTATTACTTCAACCATAACTCCAGTCCAGTTTTTTCACTGGTTAATTGAAGATAGAGTTTTTTTTCTGCCCAGCTTGGCTTTGAACTGTGATCCTCCAGGACTCAGTCTCCTGAGTAGCTAGGATTACAAATGTGAGCCATCAACAGTTAGCTCATTTATTTTTTGTCTTATTTTCCAGTCATTACCATAAATCTAAACAAGAGGAGAGGCTAGAGGTTGTTAGGTAGGTCTTCAGGTGGTAGCAATTGGACTGAAATGGGAACTAGGGGACTTCTCTTAAAGTGATTGTGCAGTGAACCCAGTTTTGCCCTGTGCTTATTTAAGAATGGCTTCAGAATGGGTTTAGCTCTAATTAATTTTTTGATTTACCTCTTTTGATAATATTGATATGGATAAAGAAAAAGGTCTATCTACCATAAGAAGCAGCAGCAAACCTATGATGATAATAAAATGGTAACTGGCATTGGTCTTAATCTCAAGTAGAAAAAAAGGGAATATAGAAATACAGTGAAATGGAGAGTATTCATCTGAAAGAGGCAGCTGCTGCCTGATTCGAGTGGATTATTGCCATGTAGAAATGTGGGCATGGTGTTATCAGTGTTTCAATTTTTTCAAAGAAGCCAGAAATCTAGACTTTTAAGTGAGCTCTCCTGGTTTATTTTTAAACTTGTGCTTTGGGTGACTTTACAAGACATTATGGCATGCATTTTTTCAGCAGACATTGATATCCGTTCTATCTTCACTGACTCACTTGGTGGGAACAAGAAGTCCACATGCCAATGCAAATAGAGAAGGGGGAATAGGTACAGGAAATGGAGTAGGGGAGACATTCTGCACTCACCAAAGATAATAAGTTTTGATGCCCTATTTGTTACCCCAGTATGTACTTTCCATCAGACTGAATTCTTTATATGTAAGAAACATGCCTGATAGTAAGAAATGTACCATTTTAAAAGGGGAAAAAAGCAGAGGAGAAGAAGGAATATTGGGATGTAGAACTATAATATATCTAGTAAAAGCTAATTTTTTTTAAAGAACTGATGCTGGTTATTAGCAAAAAATACAGATAAATTACAATGTATGACAAATCACAGATTTCAAGATACTGCTTACCTGCAATGCAGTTGAGAAAGTTACCAAAAGGCTTTAATTATATGGTGGTTGGTGTTTCTTTTTTTCTTTAACAATGGATGGAAAGTATGTGAATATTCATCATAAATTGTTATACATCGGAACTATTTTGTAAGTACATTTTGAAAGAACAAACATTGGGCCTCTGTCAGACTTGTGAATGTTGGTTTTTCTGACAAGTAATTGCATTTTCTTTACAAGGCCAAAAAAGACAAAAGAGTTTTAGGCATTTATTCCTGCACTAAAAATCTCTCAGTCTCTGACAGAAAAGGACAGAAGTCTGTGAGCTGGAAAGTATATCTTACATTGGCAGGAACATCTAGGGGCTATCAAAGTGTGCCAGCTAATAGCACTGTCATGATTCCAGCAATCAGACCCTAGATTTCTGTTTGCTCCCTCAATCTAGCCAAGGAATATTGGGATATAGCAGTGTTTATAGAATGACATTGCTCAAGGAGTCTGATGTGATATCTAGAAGGAAATAATTAAGAGGGATTAGTAATTTCTGAGTAAGACTAGATACCATACTAAGTGTATGAATTACTATCATCATCTTGACAAGTAACATTCATATGACATTTAACAGTATGCAAAACTATTTCAGACATTATCTTACCTCTGTCTCCTTTCTTGGAAGGAACAAAAAGAAAGCATTCTTACAGTCTCTGTGCAGTTGAGGAAACTGATGACCAAAGTGGCTTTCCCAAGGTCAAAGAGTATTAAGATCAGATTGGTAATGACAAAAATATGATGATTGAGTAAAATATAGAGATAGATATGATATAATATATAGATATATAGATCATATATATAGATCACACTTGCTTTATCCATTCGTTTATTCAATGGCATCTGGGCTGTCTCCATAACTTGACTATGGTGAATAGTGTGGCAATAAACAGCATATGCAAGTGTCTTTATTGTATCCTGAATTATAATCTTTTGGATAAATGCTCAAGGCTGATAGTGCTGGATCATAGGGTAATTCAGAATACTAATCTCAAACCTAGGTTTTCTGATTGTAAACATGTGTTCTTTTTTTTATTGTCCCTGGGTCAGCTCAATGGTTCAGCCAGACCAACTTCTAATACTGAATCAGCCTTTGAGGAGGGAGTTCCAAAATGCATGTCAAACAAAAAAATAAGATTAGCCAAATATCTGTAATTGCCATAAATATGTCCCCATGGATATTCAACACGGTATTATCAAAAGTTTCTGTACAATTATCTATGTATGGCTCAAAACTCAGGGTCTAAACACTGTTCTTTAGCTTTTTCATTCTAAGCTGGTGCTCTACCATTTGAACCAAGGCTGTACCTAGCTTTTTGGTGGTTAATTGGAGATAAGAGTCTTATAAACTTTCCCTCCAAGGCCAGCTTTGAACCATGATCCTCAGATCTCACCTCCTGAGTAGCTAGGCTTACAGGTGTGAGTTATTAGCACTTGGCTCCCAATCCTGTTCTTAATCACAATAATTTTTTTTTAACTCATGTGAGAATAATATCTTTCTCAGTCTCATTTGATATGATGTCTATGTCCTAATAACTATGCTGTTGCCCATAAGACACTTCTTAAATACACAGGACTTTTTTTTAAAATTTAATTTTATTTTATTTGTGAACATACTGTACAGAAGGGTTACAATTACATGGGCAGGATAATGCGTACATTTCTTACCAAGAATTGTAGCCTCCTCCTTTGTTTACCCTTCACATCCCTTCCCAGCCTCCCCCCTCCCCCCCCCAAATCCCAATCCACCGACATTGTAAAGCTCGTTTTGGGCATGACTTCTCATGTACTTCTCATTGTTGCAACAGGTCCACCTGTATCCTTAAACAACTGGTTTTTCCCCATCTCCTCCACAAGTTATACTGACATCAAATATAGAGAAAGCAGGGGTTATACTGTGGGGGAGGGACATACAAAGCAACAAAGAGATAATCTTATAAATGCGTTAGAAACACATGCATGAAAGAAAAAACATTAAAATACACATCTAATGGTTCATTTTCCTGACATCACATTATCTGACCTTTTCCGCTTGACTCATACATATACTAGATATTACAAATAAGGGAAACCATGGGACCTATGTTTCTTTGGGCCTGGCTTACTTCACTTAATATAATTTTTTCCAAGTTTTTCCATTTCCTAACAAATGGGGCAATGTCATTCTTTCTGATGGAGGCATAGAATTCCATTGTGTATATATACCACATTTTCTTGATCCATTCATCTACTGAGGGGCATCTGGGTTGGTTCCAGATCTTAGCTATGGTAAATAATGCTGCAATAAACATAGTTGTGCTGATAGCTTTAGTGTGGTCTTGTTTGTAAACATTTGGGAATTCACAGGACTTTTTAAAAAGTTATTTGGCAACAGTATTTCTTAATGAAATGTTTGTAATCATTGTTTCCATTTTAATAATTCTACCATTACTCCTAATACCCAAATGCATAGTAGGTCTTATACTGCACCAACCAGTAAAAGTAAGCCTTGGAATTTGGTGGGGGTTTTGTTTGTTCATTTTTGTTTCTTTTCTTTTTATGCTGGCACTAGGGCTTGAACTCAGGATGCTTGGCTTTTTCACTGCTGGCCCTTTACCACTAAAACCACAACTCTAGCCTAGATCCATGGTCTTTTCTATCTGGGCTGGTTTTGAACTATGATTCTCAGATCTCAGCCTCCTGAATAGTTAGGATTACAACATGAACCACCAGTTCTCAAGTCTCTGGTGTGAATTTTAAATATGTTTTAATATGTTTTCTACTCTTCTTTGCCTGATGTTTAAAAAAATAACTACCAAAGTTGAATAAAATAGAGGCTCTTTTTTCTCATATTATGGGTATCCATGAGATAAAAATGAATATGCACTGATATCAGTTCAACCGTTCAATCATGCCAAAGAAGTAAAACCTTCCAGTTTTCCTGCTCTTTCATGCAGAATGTTGGATTATCCTTGGATTTATTGCCTCATTGTGGCAAAATAAGTACTAAAGCTCTGGACTCAAAGTAAAAAAGAAGAGGAAAGAGAAGAAAGAAGGAGAAAACAGTGCCACAGCAATTCCCCTTTTTATCACAAAAACAGAACGAAGTTTCCCTACAAACTCCATCTTAGGTGTCATTGCATAGAACTGGATCACATGACTACACCAAGCTACCAAAAGATTACAGAAAGAAAGGTGTCATGACTGACTGATCAAATTCATTGATCCTGGAAATTCATTGATCTGGAAGTAAGACAGGCTTTTGTAGGAAAGAAGAAGCAAGGAAATGACTTGGGGAAGACAACTATCTGTATTTTGACTTAAATATCCATCTGAATATCCATCCATACTGCATTCCTTCAAAAACAGGTGAACTTAATAGACTGTTATAAATAATGAAATATGGAATGATAGTCCATTATAAATACCATTTTGTCTCTGTCTTCTGTTCACAGCACAACTGATGTTAGTGAGAACTCAATAGTGTAACTTCTAGTTGTATGAGATTGATGAAATATGAAAACCTTAGGCTCTCTATTCACATAGGGAATATTCTAGTATATGATATCTTTCTCTAATATTTTCTCTCTCTCTCCTCTTATTCCTTGCTTATTTTTTGTTCCCTTCTGAGAATTGATTCATTAAGTTATTTCTAGGATAATTGAATTAGCCACTCTTAAGTCAGATTTCCCAGTCAACTTGCTAAGACGTAAAAATTTCTGTTTTTCATAATTTCCACTCCATCCAATAAAGGGATTAATTCCTTTCCCTATGTATTCTTTTATGTTTAGCCATTAGAAATTCAAATTTGAATTCTTTAATGCTTCACTATAAAGTTTATTAACTCAACAATAGTAGATTTTTTGTGCATGTGTTGGTGCTTTGTGTACAGACACTATAAAAGAACTGAAAATAAGCTAATGAATAGAATGACGTGCCTATCCTTATTAAGATTACTCAAGAGTGGAGAAAACATATTTTTAGTAAAAAAAAAAAAATTTTCCCAAAGAAACTTAGGACCAAGCTTAGATCTAGTGTTGCTGAAGAGTAATGCTAGCTACTACAACAACCAAACAATACTTTCTTCATAGTCTGTTAAAGATGTATTTCTTGATGAGGTTAAAGTCAAATGAAAGTTCCTGGAACCTTTATCTTCTCAGGGCTCAGTCCTACATGAAGCCTTATGAATCCTTCCCATTCATTTATGAGATGAAGAAATGGTTTTGTTTTTTTTTTTGGGGGGGGGTCTGGTCTTGGGGCCTGAACTCTGGGCCCGGGCGCTGTCCATCAGCTCTTCAGCTCAAGGCTGAAGCTCTACCACTTGAGCCACAGCGCCACTTCCAGCTTTTTTCTTTTTTGCTTATGTGGTGCTGAGGAATCGAACCCAGGGCCTCATACATGCAGGGCAAGCACTCTACCACTGAGCCACCTTCCCAGCCCGGAGAAATGGTTTTATTTGTGGCTAAAATATAGCAAGGTTTGTAGAGGCCATGCTGAAAAGTGGCACAACTCCATTTCCACTCACATGTGATTTGGTTACATGGTCACACCTACCTGCAAGGGAGGCTAGGGAATGCTGTCTGGCCATGTGCTAAGAATGAAAGGGAAAAGACAAATGTACTGATGAGCATGGATAGTATGCACTCAAACCAGAAAGGTGGTTTGGAAAATAGCCTTGAAATTTGAGGAATGAAGGACACTAAAGAAAGTTACAGGCAAAGAGAACGTAAAGCAAAACATATCAGAACATGTAAGAGAGGTGAGAATGCATGGCATCTGGGAGTTGAAAGTCTGGTCAAATTGGCAAGACAAATGACAAAATGACAAGCAGATCGCAAACATCTGCATATGCTAAGGAATTGATTTCCATTTTTAAGGAATATTTACTTTCTATTGAGAAAAGGAGGATTTAGCCAGGGAAATGAAATAATCAAATTTAGATACTTAGAAAAACAGTAATTACTATAGTATGGAAGAGAAATTGGAAGAAATATAGGAGAACAAGACTGGGAGACAGTAAAGCCATTTTAATAATCCAGGCAATAGGCCCTGAATGAAGGTAATGTCACAATAAGGCAAAGGCGAGGGAGGACAAATAAGCATTGATTTAGGAGAAACTTAAGATTTTAGGAGAAACTTACGACTTTTATAAGGTGTGGGTTTCACATAATATCAGTCTGTAGTGCTTCCGATGGTTTGTATCTTGGTTAGGCATAGTTACATGCTCACTTAGGTAAATGAGAGCAAACACACCTCATCCATTCTACCACCCATGTTCCTTCTTGGAGTGTGAGGTTCAGGTGTTCCCAATCTAGAGGGCAAGGTATCACAGCGACATATTTCATCTGGAATTATAAATGCACTTTGGTACTTGGACTCTTTGTCCAGGGCCATTTGCCAGAAGCCATTACGTAAGTCAATAACTGAGATGAATTAGGAAATTCCCAGATGACTCTGGGCATCTAATACCACATTTTCCCTATTTCAAAGACTTCCAAAACATTACAGAATTGCTCAGATTAAAACAAGTTTCTCTGCCTCCTCACAAATGCGATTATATCTTGGTTTGAAGTGGCTGTTTAATTTTCTCACTGGCTCAAACATCTGTGATGCAACAAGAAGCAAGAGAGGCCAGCAGCCTCACTGGGCAAAGGCCTTGCCATCATATTTTGGACATATTTGTTTGGCAGAATCCCAGATTGTGTTAAAGGACCTACCACCTGAAGACATTTGGGTGTTGTAATATCAGACCATAACTATACTGCTTGCCAAGACTCACACAGCTATCCACCTGTCTGGCTCTGACCACTTTAGGAACAGAGAGAAAAGTCAGAAGGCCCTGATTGGATGCCATTGTAGAAAACAGGCTGTGCCCACAAGATCATCATTAAAACTGCCAGCTGGATTTAGAAACATCCCTTTTCTCCTACTCCTAATCAGGGATGCTGAGTCATGGCATATAATATGGTTCTGGTTTTCCACTCTTCTCTTTAACTACTACCTTCCTACTTCCTCACAAATCTCCCTTGCATCCTGTGCAACACTTCTATTCTAGTGTGACACAATGACCTTCAACCTGTCTGTACCTGACATCTGGTTCCCCTGCAGGAGGGAAGTATGAATTTCTTCCAAGTACTAAGCTTCTATTCCAGCTTAGAGCGTCCATGCCTGGCTCCCCACCTGCCTTCCACGGAGAGCCTTTATCTTACAATGGCGGTCTGACTTCACCTCTACCCACCACATTTGTACTCTGCGACTAGAGTGATCCACTGGCTCCCATCTGTCACTCCAGATGTCGCACTACATGTTTTTCAGTCCTGTGAAAATGGGACTAAGGACTAATCTTTTTAAATTTAGGATTCATTTCAGAAATTTGTAGCAGCAGAAATTCACTCATACCAACTCCTGTTTCTGAATAAGCCTTTTACTGAGCATGTACCTTGGTTTGTAGAAGTAGAAATCCATGTTGAGTTTCAAAAATCTATTCTGAAATGAGTTCATCCCCGAACAGCGTTCAGGCCCAGAGTGCCCCATGACCAACAAAACAACAACAACAACACCAAAAAAAAAAAGTTCTTAAATTACCCTTAGTAATTTTACAGTTTTAGAGGCTTTCTAATGTCCATTTTTCTTTCCGGAAATTTTTTTGTGGCTTTCAAGTTTCTTATGATATTTAAGTGGTGAGACAAGAAGTCTTTTGCAAAAGGAAATTCCCAATTGACTCTGCATCTGCTATTCCATTTTCCACAGGGACTTCTAAAAATCAGAGAACAGCAGATACTTCACAATTAACTCAGCCTGCCGAGTGTCCTTCTCTTCTCATCCACAGTGTCTCTCTCCACCTCAAAAATTATTTCCATTTTCTTAATTTTTAAAAATTTGTTTGAGTTGTTACATAATAGTCACACATTGATTATATTACACTCAGTATGTACAGATATTGATAGTGGTATTCGGGTTTGGGCTTTATTCATCTTAGACAGGTACTTGACAACTTGAGCCATGTCTTTAGCCTTTTGTTTTTTTTGCTCTGATTCTTTTTGAGAATAGCATCTCAAGTTTTTGCCCAGGCAGACCTAGACCATGAGCATCCTATTTACACTTCCTACCATAGCTGGGCTGACAGCTATATACCACTAGGCCCAGTTTTTTCTGTTAAGATGGGTATCTCTGAACTTTTTGCCTGTGCTGGCCTTGAACTATATGATCTTCCTGATCTCAGCTTTCTGAGTGGCTACGACTACAGGCATGAGAAACTGTATCTGACTCCAGGGTATTTTTTATTGTTGTTTACTTGGAGGGCTTTTTGTTATTATTGTTGTTTACAGGTTCACATTTTCTTATTTCTAGATGTTTATCCACAAGGAAATACTATAAGATACAAAGCCTGACCGATTCCTTTCAGGATATAGCTCAAGGCCCAGCAAGGTAACTAACCAGTATGATTGATGCCCTTATATAAATAATGTTATGTGTAGAGATAAGGATGTCTTGTGATTCTGAAGTCAGAGATCAGAATAATGTCTCTGTAAGACAATGAATCTTTTTTTGTATATATTTTTTATTGTAAAGGTAAACAGAGGGGTTACAGTTACATGAGTAAGGTCATGAGTACATTTCCTATTGAGCATTGTTACCTCCTCCTTAAGACAAAGAATCTTAAAGGTTATTGGCAACCTACTGGAAACTAGGAGAAAGGTATGAAACAGATTCTTTCTGTCAGTCCTCAGAAGTAACCAACCCTGGAACTTCTGGTCTCCAGAGTTATATGACAATTTCTGGTGCTCTAGCCACCCAGTTTGTGATACTTTATTATAGCAACCTCAGCAAACTCATACACACACTTCATATATCTGGAGAAATATGAAATCTAGAGAAACTGGCAGGAAACTCAGTCAATGGTATAATTAGGAGACCAGAAATAAATAGATGAGACAGTGAGGTTAGAGAGGGAATAACAACAAATCTGACCTAATATCAAATCAAGTAATTGGATAAGATTATTGCAAGACCCTAGAAGAAGGCACAGTCTGGACTGGGAAAAAAGGAGCCCATCTAAGTTCAGAGAACTCAGGGACAGGGTCACATGCACTGTCATTGTACAGCACAACCTTGTGACAAATGACTTCTTCGTACAAGTGCTTGGTCAATTTGTTTATTGATTCTATGTGGTTACCTTGCCTACAAATAAAGGCCACTAAAAGGTTTCTGTGTATTCATTGTTTTAAATATTTGGTTACTCAAGGAAGGTAGTCGGCTGCCCGTCTGTTCACTCTGCTGAAGCAGCAACAGGAGAACATCTGGTGGAGGAAGAATGGGAAAAATAACTTGTCTTTCTTCCTTGTGGTTCTGCTCTCTTCTATCCATTCAGGATTTTTTTAAATGCAAACTGCAATATATTTATTACAGGAAAAATGTACAAGGTCATCTAGGCAGCACTAGAATTTGGGGAATATTATATCCATTTTTCTTGTTGGCAGAGTCCCAGGGAGGCACAGGGCATTAATTACATGGCAAGAGTCAGTGAGTGTGTTCATGTATATGTACTTCAGTCTTTCACCTACTTATCAAGTCACTATGAGTCAATTATGTGGACACCACCTTCAATTATGAGGACACCATTTTTTCCTTATAAATATTACACTCCTTACATTGGTTTCAACATTTAGCTGTAGAGAAAACAAAGCAAAAAATAAAGGGGAAAAAAACAACCTAGACAATTGAGTAGTTTGCACATAAATGCCATCCTATAGCCCCTATCAATATACTGATAAGTCCCCACAGAGTTAAATGTAAATGAGTTTTCAGTTCTGCAATCTTCATTTCCCTGTCAAGATTGAGCAGGTGATTATACAATAACGCCAAATAAGCAAGACTTCACTGACAATTTGTACAGGGTAGGAAAATGTGCCAGTGTTGTTGAGATAAAATCTAGTAGTGTCATTTGTATATATTTGAACTCTTCAGATCTTTCAATCCTTTTGTGAGTCAAGAAAAGCCAGGTTCTGTATATCAGATGGAGAAGACAGGTCTGATTTCTTTTGTATGCTGCAGATGGAACTCAGGACCAGTGTAGGATAAGTAGGCACTCTTACCACTGTCCTTGGTCTTCAAGCCCAGGAAAAACTCATAAAGCCATATTCTAACCATCATATCTCTGTGGCTCCTGTTCTCACTCTTACTCTGTGTGTGCATGTGTGTGTGTGTGTGTGTGTGTGTGTGTGTGTGTGTGTGTGTGTTGTTTAAATAATTAGAGTAAGTGCTTCTTGATTCTAGTCTCCAAGGGGACAGCTGTTTGTTACAAATACTATATACCCCCAAGCTTCAAGGCCTAATCAGCAGAATTGGAACACTTCCCAACTTTTAAATTAGAAGTCCATAAACAAATAAATCCCTTAATTATTTATTCTCCTCAGCTTGGAAAAAATTGCAAGGTATTTGTATTTCGAACTTTACTGTGTTCCCTGTGAACTGACACTGTGCAGATTTTCATTAAAAAATATCCCTTTGAATTTCAAATGACAGAGACTAGTTAGCACTAATAAACTTAATTATAGACATTTTATTTGTTCTTCTCTACCTTTTCTATCTCAGTGTTTATTTTTAAATTTTATGCATAGAAAGTTTCTTATGTTTTCCTTTCTAATCTCATTTCTCTAATCAATCAGGTATCCTTCCTTGGTAATCTTTTCAGAGATGCTCTCTCTTAAATGAATGAATGAATAAGTAAGTAAATAAATAAATACTAGTATATTCCTTCAACATTTCATCCAAAGAAGGAGACCTTCTAGATAGGAACAGCCAGCTATCCACATTACTCTGTCTCCTTCAGGTTCAGCTTTCCATCAACTCCACCATTTTGAATCCTCAAACAACTACAGGTAAAATTTCAACCCAAATGTGAACCAAGTCCCTTTCCTTGGTTTCTTTTGGTTTAGCTTAGGCAGGATATAACTTTGCACACAAGAAGAGAAAGTAAAATAAAATGATACACAGCATAAAAACAAAAGTTTATAAAACAGATTCTTGTGGTCAGGTTGGCTTATTCTATCTGCACCTGCTATTTGAAGAAGTGCATATTGTCTCACAGCCCTTTCTTAAACTTTCCCAAGAGTTCTTTTACATGCTCTGTAGTCCCATCTTCAACCTTTCATTATTCTTAATTCTAGTCTGAATTTCTTTCTTCACCTAGATGCTATAGTTAGTATATAGTTTGAGTATGTTCCCCAAGGTCTGATATGTTTGAAATTAAGAGGACTGAATCTCCTCTAGGCATTCACACAGTGAGACCAAAGGAAGATGTTCTTAGAAGAGGATCCCATAGGCACAATAGCTATGTGCATATGATCATATAAAATAATATTTTCTGAAATGAACTTCAGGAAATGGAAACAAGAAGCTTTTTCTCTGTTGCTGTTTTTCTTTTGCTTTTCTTGTTGTGTTGTTTGTTTATCTGTCATTGGGAGGATAAGGGGAGGCACAGAAATGGTGGGACAAAGGGTGAACAAATGCAGCAATGATATTAGACACTATGTTGAAAATATAACTCATGGGTCGGTACAGGAGGGAAAAACTGAAACAAGAGAAGGGATGACATCATTAAAAAAGAAATGTATTTTTTATCTTACTTGTATAACCATAACCCCTCTGTATATCACCTTTTCAATAAAAATAAATATTTTTTTAAAAAGAGGACCAAATCTCAATCTGGCTGAGATGTGTCAAGGTGGGACCTACAGAAAATGATTAGGAGATGAGATCATTAAGGTGGTGTCCCCATAGTTCAATCATGGTGGCTGTATAAGTAGGAGAAAGACAAGAATACATACACATGAACACACTCACTGTCTCTTGCTGTTACAAATGCCCTGTGCCAGAAGTGCACTGTGGCTCAAGTGGTAGAGCACTAGCCTTGAGCTGAACAGCTGAGGGACAGAGCCCAGGCCCAGAGTTCAAGCCCCATGACTGACAAAAACAAAAATAAAAACAAAAAATGCCCTGTGCCTCCCTGGGACTCTGCTAAAAGAGAGCCATTATAGGATGTGGCTCCTTAACCTGGACTTCCAAAACTGTTAGCCAAAATAAATACATTTTCTTTATGAAGTTACCAGTCAGAAATATTCAGTTTTAGTAATAACAAGAAATACATGAACTAATGAACCAGGTAGCTGGTTTATTTAAGAATAGTACCTTTTATATGAGATCTAATTCCTTACATGCGAAGATGTGGCTAACTATAGAACCATCGTTACATGGACATTATGTAAATTTTCAGTTTAAAACAACAATAGGAGACTTGTTCCTGTGCAGTCATCATTGTTACTATCTGAGGTAATAAAGAGAATCTTGACTTTGGAGTTAAAAAATCCAAATTTGAATGTTTGAAATGTATCACTTACCAGATGTTTCACTCAGAGTGTGGATAAAACTTCACTGAATTAATATATTTATGTATTAATGTACATACACAATACATTTATGTACAGTTGCATTGGATTATGGGTTGTATGCAAGTATACATAAATGTATTCATGTATGTACACTTGAACTTCTTCACACATGAAAGAAAACATGCAACCTTTTCTTTATGGGCTTTCACTTAGCATAATCTTTTCTAGCTCCTTCGATTTCTTCCCAAATGATGTCATATCATTCTAATGGATGAGTAAAATTCCATTGTGTATATATACCACATTTTCCTTATCAATTTGACCACTGAGGTACATCTGGGCTGATTCTGTACCTTGGCTATGAATAGTGCTGCCGTGAACATAGTTGTACTGGTGGCTTTACTGTATCCTTGTTTGTAATCTTTGAGATAAATACCCTGGAAAGGAATTGCTGGATTTTAGGATATGTTTTGTTTTTTGAGGAACCTTCATACTGCTTTGCAAAGTGGATGAAGAATTGTGACTTAAAAGAGAACTCAGTATATTGTCAGTATAACTTGTGGAGGAGATGGGGAAAAACCAGTTGTTTAAGGATACAGGTGGACCTGTTGCAACAATGAGAAATACAAGTTGTCATGTCCAAAACGAGCTTTACAACGTCGGTGCGGGGGGGACGGGGGAGGCTGGGAAGGGATGTGAAGGGTAAACCAAAGGAGGAGGCTGCAATGCTTGGTAAGAAATGTACGCATTATCCTGCCCATGTAATTGTAACCCCTCGGTACAGTATATTCACAAATAAAATAAAATTAAATTAAAAAAAAGAGAGAACTCAGTATAATACCTTAAAGGTAAAGTCAGAGTTCAACAAAATAAACACCAGGAAACAGGTACTTGAAAAGAGTAGGGTGGGAAAAACAAATGCAGGGAAGAGGGGAGAGAATGCAGTGAAAGATTCAACGTTTAGCCTACAAAATTAAGAACAGTGAGGGAAAGATTGGGTTAGGAGGGATGGGTGATAATGTTGTCAGACAACTCGTATTCATATATTGTTTTGTAGAATGGGAACTTGTTTGTACAACTACTTAAAGATAATATTTTATTAAAATAACTTCACTGAAGCCAGCATCCTCACCATCATTTTCTACAGAAGAATGACTTATCATTCTTTTATAATTATATATTTTTTTCTTGAGACAGAATCTCACTATATAGTTTAGGCTGGTCTCACTGTCACAATCCACCTTCCTTAGACTTTTTTGTTTTCCAGAGCTGGAGAGTATTGAAGTTTAAACTCAAGGAGTTGGCTACAAAGGAAAGTACTCAACGCTGAACCATGCCTTTAGCCTTCTTACACTGGTTATGTTTGAAATGAAATTCCACTCCTTTCCTGGACATATACTTGGAATTTTTTTTTACTTCTTGAAAATATCAGGCTTGTGAGATGGGATCTCACAAACTTTTCTACCAAAAGTGGTGTAGAAGCTCAAACTCATGATCTCAATCTCTCACCTAAATAAGATGACAGGCATGTATCACCAGGCCTTAAACTATTATTTTTATTTATAGAACTACTTTTTTATTGTGAAAATACTGTACAGAGGGCTTACAATTACATAGGCCAGGTAATGAGTACATTTCTTATCAAACATTGTTGCCTCCTCCTTTGTTTCCCCTTGCCATCCCTTCCCATCTCCCCCTCCACCTCCCCACCCCCCTACCTATTGACATTATTGATTTCTGTGGGAGCTTAAATGAAGCATTTTAGAGGAATACAGAACATAAACAGTCCAGTTGTAAGTACCAATGGGATGAGGGAAGGGTGAATGAAGAGAGTGAAAGAGATAAAATTATTAAGGAGGTATCCCCATAATTGAATCCCGGTAGCTTTATTAATAGATGAAAAGACCAGAGGAAATTCATGTGCACATATTTGCTGTGAGTCAATTTATGGTCAAATATTTCATTTACATGTGTGAAAATGGACAATAAAGCTCACTGTCTGGAGGAAGGAGAATGACAAGAGGAGGTGACTATGATTGAGATCTATAAATGGACATGATAAAGCAAAGTCCCCTTGCACAACATATGGACATTAATAAAAAAGGAAGATCAAGAAACAAGTAAATACACATACAAATAAAGCATAGTTTTATCATGCAATCACTGAAAGAAACAACAGTTAAACAACCAAAATAGTAACAGTAATGACAAAAATAATTAAAAACAATTTAAAACCTTAAAGAAGTCTCTCAAAAACCTCAAATGACAAAATTTGACCTAACACAGAGCTAAAGCTTTTTTCAGTGTTCTTCTGCTAGTTTTTATATAGTTTTCACCTGCCTGAGTTCTATCTCCAAACCACCCTTAAAACTCTACATAAATCTCTCCTCCAAACCAATCCACTCTGGTTCTTATATCCCATTATTCTTGCCTTTTGACCTATTATTTTATCCTCCTATGTCCCTCTTCTCTACTCCTGTAGAGCAAGCTCTCCTCTCTTGGTTCCTCCCATATTGATTCTGAATAAAAAGACGTATAAACTCAACTGAAAACCACAAAATTCTTCCTGTAGAGCAACAGAAAAATTCTGGTTATTTGTGAGTTTTGTATGTGTATCATAATAAAAATTATGTTTATTACCATTATATCTTGAAAACTCATTTTCAAGTCTCGTCCACAGCACTGTTTATGAGTAAAGAGTTGTGTGGCTTTTCCATCAATCCACCATTCATCCACTTTCATTATGTACTGTGACCGTTGTTCTTTTGGTTCTTCCAAACTATATGGGGACTAGAACTAGTTCATTCAGCTCATTTATTTGCATATGCTTATCAACTGTATTGAGAAGTGAATCACAAGCTCATGATACACTTCTGAGCTCTCTCCCTCTCAAATTCACGAAGACATCACAAATGATTTTCCAAATTATTTTCCCTACTGAGTCCAAATCACATTCTCAACTGTAAATCACTTGTTCTCAAATGTTGGGGTACATTAGAATCACCTAGAGGACTTACTAAATAATAAACATTTTCTCAGAGTTTTTGATGTAGGAGATCTGGAGCACAAAGCAAGAAACTGTATTTTTGTCCTCTTAAAAATTTTATTTCATGATACCATACAACATGTTTTGAGGTTTTTTTGATGTTATGTTTTGTTTTGTTTTTGGTTGGTCGTGGGGCTTGAACTTTAGGCTTGGGAGCTGTCCCTGCACTCTTCAGCTGAAGGCTAGTGCTCTATCACTTGAGCCACAGTGCGACTTCTGGTTTTCTGGTGGTTAATTGGAGGTAAGAGTCTAATGGACTTTCCTGCCTGGACTGGCTTTGAACCACGATCCTCAAATCTGAGCCTCCTGAGTAGCTACGATTACGGGCATGAGCCACTGGTACTCAGCGTGTTTTATTATTTTTAAATTTATTTTTATTGTTATTGTAGAGTTGATATACAGAGGAGTTACAGTTACATGAATCCAGTAGTGAGTACAATTATTTTTGAACCATGTCTCCCCTTCCCTCACTCTCTCCCAGTTTTTTCCTCCTGACCTTACCCACAAGATGTACAGTTCATTTTCCACATAGTGTCTAGTGAGTACCACTGATGTAAATTTTTTTTGTCAGTCATGGGGCTTGAACTCTGGGCCTGGGCGCTGTCCCTCAGCTCTTCAGCTCAAGGCTAGCACTCTACCACTTGAGCCATAGCACCACTTCTGGCTTTTTCTGCTTACGTGATACTGAGAAATCAAACCCAGGGCCTCATACATGCAAGGAAAGCACTCTACTACTGAGCCACCCAGCCCCCACTGATGTATTTGTACACCCTTTATTCCACCTTTTCTTTTCCCACTCTCACCCTCCCAAATAAAAACAAACATGATAAACAAAAAAGAAAACAAATAACAACAATGGCAACTAAAATATCTCTTGTTTCATTTTCTTGGAGTTCCTTTCATAAAATATTATTTTATATGATCATATGCGCATAGCTATTGAGCCTTTGTGATCAGCTCCTATGCATATCCTCTTTTGGCTTCAGTGTTTCTAGAGATCTATATAATTTATCATGTCCCAGTGTGTGTGTGTGTGTGTGTGTGTGTGTGTGATGTATTTTTGTATGTGTGATGTATTTTTAATCATTCAGTGCATTCACTTATAGATTTATAGGCACATTATAGTTACCACAAATGAGGGAAACCATGCAACCTATGTTTTTTGGTTTTTGTTTTGTTTTGTTTTGTTTTTTGCTCTGGCTTACTTCACTAACAGGGATCCAAATAGGGAAAGAAGTAAAGCTATCACTCTTTGCAGTTGACATGAATCCTATAGATTCCTCACCCAAGCTACTTGAGTTGATCCGAAACTTTGGCAAAGAGCAGGGTATAAAATCAACCCACAAAAATCAGAAGCTTGCCTGTATGCCAACAATGAGAAGAGTGAGACTAAAATCCCAAAAGCAACTCCATTTGTCATAGTCTTAAAAGAAATTCCTCAGAATTAACACGTTTTAAACACTAGCATAATGCCCTAATGAGATAAAGCAAAGACAAAAAAGTTAATCTTACTAGAAGCAAGATATACATACCATCATTTCATTTTCAAATGTGACTGCACTTTAACTTCCATAATTTAACAAAATATGCATGAGATAATCTGCTGACTGATCTGAATAGACAAACAGCAGCCTAAAGCTGCCTTAACTGTCCTAAATTTTATGAGGTATACATTTTTACATGCATTACTTAGATTAGTGGTGATCATGAGCTGGAGAATACTGTATCTTCTCCAAGTTGTATTTGTACTTTGGGAACCATCAGTAGTCTTTCCACTCTTGCTACCTTCAGATGTCAGCCCATGCATCTCCCTGTGCTTATGAACTGATTTAGTGATCTATTAGGTATTAGTATTTCTTCTGACAGCCTTATGGAATAGACCAGCAAAAGTAACCTCAAGAATTTGTGTATGGAGTCTTCACCAACCCAGTAAGAATTCAGGACTATCAGAGCCCCACAGTGGTAACTAGCTTCCTCCTCACAACATGCTGAAGGCTTTTAGCAGACTTAATTGGTTGACCTCTTGATGGGCAGGTCCTCCACAGCCAATATCCATAATTAGTGGTCACCATGATACACATAAATCCAGTTTATGATGTAACCTTGAGTAGCCTTCTATCTCAGGCAGCTGCTCTATCTGTCTGGGTGGAGTGGGGAGCCACAGGGAGCACAGAGGGCTGGTGGTACTGCCAGCAGTAGACACTCCCCCCCCACCACACACACACCAGATGTAGCTTCCTCCTTACCTCTTGGATATACTTATATGCAACCATCTTTGCTCACCTGAGGGCTGTCACTAGACAGGGAAGGGTACTGCAATAATTGGCATGTTTAACACATGACCCTTGCTACTGATGTTGCTGGTTGGCGTTTCACATTGAGAAACACTGTTCTGTCAACTATTAACAAAACCTAGTGTAGATGATACATTGGATAGACCCTATCTGATAAGTCTTTTTAAAACATCCAACCACAATGTAGAAGGCTGGTAGTCATCCACAGCAGATGAGAAGCCTTTGTTATAAAGACTAAAGTCAGAAAACTTCTGGTTTCCCTTTCCAAAATGTTTCTACTTCATATTGAAAATCCTACATCCCAAACCCTTTGTTTTAGACTTAATTCCAACCTTTTGAATTGGGGTTTTGGACTTACTGCTGTCAGGTAAATTTCTAATCTCAAGTTTGATCAAAGGAAAATGAAAGGGCTCCTTTATACCTTACAAGATAAGTTAAACAAGCTGGAAGGTAAGAACTGGTACAAATAGATGTCAAAATCATTAAGAAAGGTTCTGCTAGATTTTGCCTACTTTTATGCTACCAAGCATTGAATGTGAGCAACAAACTAAATAGTTACTTAGGAAGAAAGTGTGTCCTTTTAGTTACTAAATTCAGCACTGAATTAGATTTTTATTTCCTTATAGGAAGTTGGGTGGAAAAGTTTGAAATTGTTTCCAATTGTACAGAAAAGAGCATGTTATTCAGTATTGTTTTTAGTAAGACATTGCTTCAGTTCTCTATAGTATTTCATATTCACAAAGAATGTGACATGTGTTCTCACAATGCTTCTGATTGGTCCAGTGTCATAGTTTTCCAAAATGTATTTAGCTATAAAAATCCTTTCCTAAACAAAATCTTACAATAGAACATTGAATCAGTCACAGTGCTAGCATGGCAACTTCAAAAACCAGATGAAAAACTCAAAAGAAGAATGAGCGAAGAACTTTCAATGATAGGGCCTTTCATAAGGTCTGAATGGAAGCTAGCAGGGGAAGGTAAAAAAAAAATCCTCAAGGTTGGGACTGGCATTGTTGCCCCAGGACATGAATGAACAAGAGAATGGGCAGAATGGTTACCTCAGCTTGGCAAAAAAAAAAAAATCATAGGAAGTTCTAGTAAATTAGGGCCACCAGGTAAGAAAGATGGGTTTGATTGAAGAAAGCAACCATTGCCAAACCACAGCCACAAAGAAAGGAGTCAAAGAAATTAACATCTCAGTTTCTTTCTACTTTGGTCACTCCCTCTCTTACTGCTTTTCTTCTTGGCTACGGCCTTTAGAATGCTAGAGGGAGTCAAATGATATGATTTGTCCTGGAATTTTATGCTGAAAACAAAGAGCAAGATGGAGAAAGGCAGAGAAAAGACTGAAACAAAGACAACAAAAGAATATGTAGCACCAAACCAAATATAAATTTCACAGAACAGTATTTCTCCAGTTGAATTGGAGTGAAAGGGTTCTGGGCTTGTCAGCTTGCCTCTGTCTGTGCTCATTTAGACCACAGTGATCTCTGGGGCATCTTTGTTGATTTCTAGTGCTGATGTTATAAATACCTCGGTCACAATCAAGGCATCTTTGCTAATTTCTAATACTCTGGTCTAATCTTTATGTTGTAAATACTTCAGTCACAATCAAGGCATCTTTGTTGACTTCTAGTGCTCTGGTCTAATCTTTATGTTGCAAAGACCTTAGTCACAATCAACAGTAGATCTGTGTACTTTACAAATCATTCTTATCCCTTTTTCTTTCTTTGGTTTTCCTGTGTCAGTACTTGGACTGACTTGAACGAAGTATCTTAGGCTTGCTAGATTTTCTTGTTCACAGTTGATGCTCTATCACTTGAGTCATACTTCTAGTTTGACATTTTGCTAGTTAATTGGAGATACAGTCTCAGAGACTTTTCTCCTCAGATTGGCTTTGAACCATGATTCTCCAGGTCTCAATCTCCTGAGCAGCTAGGATCACAAGTGTGAACCATCAACACCCAGCTTGAAAATCATTTGCAAAAAACACAATATGAATGTTTGGACAATAGTCTAGACTTAGTCACAACATGAAAGGCACCAGACCAGCTCTGGAAGCACCAGGGTTTCAGCTTCTGGAAAGAAGAGTCTAATGACACACAATCACACTAAGAGAAACCCCAAGTCTAGAAATCTGACAACTAAGTAAAATGTCCATGTGATAAGCAGACCAGCTGAAGATCTCCACCCCCCCCCCGACAGATTTAGGATTCGTAAGCTTAAAAAAACTTCCCTTGAGTAGTCTCATGTGTTGTTCAATGGAACTCTCCCAAAGGAATTCACAGTGAAATTCCATTGTCTCTTTCAGATTTGAAGAAGACATTGATACCTTGAGGCATTGCAATATGTACTTACTGACCAGGATACATTGATCGATGAGAAGAGAGATAGAGGGAGGCATGAAGCTACAAGGTAGTTAGGAAGAGGGCTAGGAAGGCAAGAAGAAACTCATCACTAAGAAAATGAGAAGTCTAATGCTGTAACTGGCAGCTGACAAGCAATACCCTCTAAATGTGCACTCGAGTCTGAATCACAGCTTGGCCTCCTCCGCAGGGGCTGCTGCAGGTCCATCAGTCATTGGGCAGAGCTGCTGAGCACACCCGCTGCTGCTATGCAGAAAGGTCTGACTGGGGAAGTCAAAACTGAAATGGGGATGGGCAAGGATGGCAAGGCCAGAACACACAGGAGCCAGACTGTCAGATATTCTGTCACCAGAGCTGCTACTGAAATCCCTCGGTTCACTGGAGAGAAGGGATGTTTGGGATGGGGAAGGGGCAGGGAGAAGAGTATGGGGAAAAGGAGATGCTGTTTTTAATCTCCGTAGCTGAGTAGCTGAAGTGGCCTTCACGAGGAGCAAAAATAAGCTGAACAGAAGAAAAAGGTCCAGCTGTTCTTTGCTTTATTCTTAGGAATTCTCCAGCTCTCACATTTTCTCATGTGTTGGTGCAGCTGCACAGCCAGAGGGGCCCAGGTTTCCTCTGTGCCAGATGTAAGTAGTGAGCAAGGTGGAATAAACTTATTATACCTAACCCCACATACCCACCCTAGCACCCACTCTATGCCTACCTCATTGCATGCTTCTCCTTTAAGTTGGCAAGCTTTATAACAATAATATAAAGCCTTTGGCACACATGAGAGAAAATGCAAATCATGTTCCATATATTATCATGTTTAATTCTCACAGCAACAGTAAGAGGTAGGTACTATTATTACTACAAGTCTATTCAGCTTGGGGAAATCAGGAAGTGGAGAGATCAAGAAACTCAGTAATCAAACAGCAGTCTGGTGACTAAGCCCTAGGAGGGGCCTTAGTATTTCTGCACTTAAATGCAATCCTACCTTGTCTAGATAGATAGATAGATAGATAGATAGATAGATAGATAGATAGATAGATAGATAGATAGATAGATAGATAGATAGATAGATAGATAGATAGGCTCTCTCTCTCTCTCTCTCTCTGTATCCCTAGACTTCTTGACCTTTTTGTATATGCCAGTATTGAGGCTTGAACTCAGGGCCTTGTGTTCTTGGTTGTCTCTTTTGTTTAAAGCTGGCACTCTACCACTTGAGCCTCACCTCCACTTCTGGCTTTTTGCTGGAGAGAAGTGTCTCACGGATTTCAGCCTCCTGAGTAGCTAGGATTATAGGCATGAGCCACCAGCACTGTGGCTGGAGTTCTTACTTACTTTTCAACTTTCATTTTTATTCTGTGAGAAAGGAAGGCCAGTTTTCCTTTGACTGGCTTGTTTCTTTTGCTAATAAAAGCCAATCCAAGGCCATTCTGCAGGGAAGCTATGCCTAGTCTGTGAGAAGGAAGCACTCAGACCTCTCCCACAGAAGGGCAGACCTCCTTAGCTCAGAATCCTATTTTCACATCTTTTTTTTTGTGTGTGAAAATACAGTACAGAGGAGTTACAATTACATGGGCAAGATAACGAGTTCATTTCTTATCAAGCATTGTTGCCTCCTCCTTGTTTCCCCTTCCTATCCTTTCCCATACTCCCCCCACCTCCCCCCACCCGATCCTCCCCCCTGCCACCAAAGTTGTAAAGTTCGTTTTTCGACATAACCACTTGTACATCTCATTGTTGCAATGGGTCCACCTGTATCCCTAGTTAAAGGATTTGTTTTTGCCCTTCCCCTCCACAAATTATACCAACATCAAATACAGTGAAAGCAGGGGTTATACCGTGGGGGAGGGACATACAAAGCAACATAGAAATCATCCTATAAATATGTTAGAAACAATTAATGAAAGAAAAAAAACATTTGAATACATAACTTGGGGGTCATTCCCCTAACATCAACTTATCTGACCTTTTCTGCTTGACTCGAACATATACTAGTTATTGCAAATAAGGGAAACCATGGGACCTATGTTTCTTTGGGCCTGGCTTACTTCACTTAATATAATTTTTTCCAAGTCTTTCCATTTTCACATCTTATACAGAGTGCAGAACTCTGCCTAGACATGTTGTTCTACTGAATTCAAAAAGCCTCCCACACCTGGCATTTCCTTTTATAAGGTAGAGGAAGTTGGGCCATTAGCCTAAATCCATAGCAGTGGTTGTGAAAAAGCAGTGGTCATGGCAAAACTGACTCAGAAGGAAGAGGAAAATGAATCACACTTCAAAATTATTTCACCAAGTATTTTCAGAGAATTAAGAATGATTTAAATGCTCACTTATAGGAATTTAATTTTGCACTTCAGAAAACTACTGAAATTTTCCTTATTTAAAAAGATATCCATAGGCTTAGATAAAGGCTTTCTGTCATTTATTCATAACACTGAAAACAGCTGAAGATGGAAAAGATAAGAAGCTATTTAGAGTTTCTTTTTTAAAAAATTTAGACAATGTTTATGTCTCAAGGACACACAGTATTATGGGGCTAGATTGTAAGTTGTTTGCTTTCAGTGTCTATTATGGAGCCTGGTACTTCAACTGCAATTCTATGCCTTCTTTCTTTTCTTAAGTAAGACCCGATCCATTTTCTCTGGTACATTTACCATATGCATATGTACATATGTACTCACTCAGATTTAAGTGAAAATGTTATTTTAAGAAAATTCAAAGTTTAATGAATCATAGAAGCAGCTACTTTTACCACTTGGTTTTCTTTTCTCCACTTTATGATACAGACTTTGTCCTCTAAAGAATAAAAGGAGATGGGAAATTATATGTATTTGGGAGTATATTGGTGGCTAGTCATTTTTTTTTCTTTCAGGCTTCCTCGTAGCTATAGGATTCATTTTGGCCCTTTGTATTAGGGCACATTTGTTTGGAGAGAAGAGAAATGTATTTAAAATGGCTCAGGTGTGGTCTGGGAATGTGGCTTAGTGGTAGAGTGCTTGCCTAGCATACATCAAGCCCTGGGTTCAATTCCTCAGTACCATATACCAGAAAAAGCCAGAAGTGGTGTTGTGGCTCAAGTGGTAGAGCGCTAGCCTTGAGCAAAAAGAAACTCAGGGAGAGTGCCTAGACCCTGAGTTCAAGTCCCAGGACTGGCAAAAAAAAAAAAAAGGCTTAGGTAAAGGAGAATTTGGGGACTCAGGATAGGAATATCAATCTACAGATCAAGAGGTCTCAGAAGAAACAGCAACAGCTGAAGAGTCCAGCAGTACCCATGCTTAATTTTGACCTTAGGTTTTATGCAGCTAGAGGAGGAGAAGAATGAGGAGAAGGCTCTAAGAGGTCAGCCCAGTGTGCACATTCATTCCCTTTAAGTGAGAGGATCACCCTTGTGGTCACTGTGGCCACCAAAGTGGGGCAGAATTGTTTGCTACCAACAGATCCATCAAGGCCATATTGCTGTAGATGTTGAATTATAATAATTGTCTTAATGGACTACAGACTTAAGTGTATATGTGTGTCTTTGGGGTTGGATGGAGGTTGAGGAGGTTATAACGACTATCAATTTGTAATATATTCATTTGGGGAAATCTAAGATGGATAAAAACTATTTTCTTTTCTTAATAAGTTTTGTTTTTTATTGTGAAAATACCGTACAGAGGGGTTACAGTTACATGAGCAAGGAAATGAGGACATTTCTTATCAAGCATTGTTGCCTCCTCCTTTGTTTCCCCTTACCATCCCTGCCCTTCCTCCCCCGTGCCAAAGTTATAAAGTTTGGGGGCTTTTTTTGTTTGTTTTCTTTTATTGAGGTGGACCCATTGCAACAATGAGATGTACAAGATGTTAAGTCTAAAAACGAACTTTACAACTTCAGCGCAGGGGGGAGTGGGGGAGGAGGGGAGAGGGCCAATGAGGAGGGGGATGGGAAAGGATGGGAAGGGGAAACAAAGGAGGAGGCAACAATGCTTGATAAGAAATGTACTCATTACCTTGCTCATGTAATTGTAACCCCTCTGTACAGTATTTTCACAATTAAAAATATTTTTATCCACAGTTTTTGACAGTTCCATATTGTCTGCATTTTGATGGAGGCATTTCTAGGATATTTTTTTCAAGTTTAGGAAAACACATACACACACACACACACACACACACACACACACACACACACTGTGTTGAAATATCTGTTCTTATATTTCTAAACTGTACCCCAAACCTGTATTTGGTCATATATATGATGTAAATGATACATATGCATAGATACACACATATATGATATATATAAATTAATAAAATATATGATATAAGCATATACATAAATGAGTAGCATAAAACTTCATCTATGTCCTAAGAGTTTACTGATGCATTAATATGCTAGGGATGCCATAATAAAATGCCATAGAAACTAAATGGCTTAAACAACAGGAATTATTTTTTCCTAGTTATGGAAGCTTTAAGTCCAAGTCCCAAAAGTCGACAGGGTTGGTTTTTCCATTACCTTTATCCTTGATTGTCATGTTCCTCATTTCTTCACAGAATTCTCTGTGAACTTATCTATTTTAATGTTCTCTTCTAATAAGGAAACTAGTCTCATCCTAAATCTTCCTTGTTTTAACTTAATTATCTCTCCAAATATTCTACCCACCATCTTTGAATATGGTCACTTTCTGAGGTACTTGGGATTAGGACTTCAATATGTGAATTTTAGTGGGTATATAAATCAGACAAGTCTATTATTTGGAAGTAGAAATGGAAGATGTTTTTATCTCTCACATGGACTACAGACTCCTGATTTCTCCAGTTCAGTATACCATGAACAATCTACCAGAAAGCTGCCAGATTATTTTCCAACTGAAAAATATAATTTGTCATTTCCTGCTTAAAGGAAACTTATAGTTCACACTTCAAAGTTTAAATGATTCACAAGAAAACCCAGCTTCTCACATAAGCTCCAGTTAATTTTCCCAGACTCCACTTCAGCCGTCCTCCATCCTCCATACCCAATGCTCCAAATACCCTGGGTCTCCTCTAGTGGCATACTGAAAAAAGTTTTTTCTTCTTTTCTCTTCTTTCTTTTCTTTCAGACAATTCTTCTATGTATCCCAAGCTGGCTTCAAACTTACAGCCCTTCTGCTTCAGCCTCTTGAGTGCCAGAGTTGCAGGTATGTGACACCACATTCAGTGCAATTTCTGTATTCTGCACTTTATGTTCTTATTTAGTCTGCATTTAAACAAATTTAATGGTACTTTAAGACAGAGATTATTTCACATTATTCCATTTAACAATTTATTACTTGTATGCATATTTCAATAGCATGGCAGTTAAATAGGATTTTGGACTACCAAGAAACCTATTACTTTTGATTAGTTTCACAAATATATGTTCAGCATCTATCATATGTTGGACACTCTAGACATTTATTACATAAAGATGAAAAGTGATGTCTCTGATTTTCCAAAACTCAATCTATCATGGAAAGAAGACAGACATGTAAACAAATTAATATAATTCAACCAGTCTGGGGGTAGAAATAAGCATACAGTCATCTAGGAAAGTAAGATAGATTAATTTTACCTGAAATGGTCAAGGAAAACTCTAGTGATGAAAGCTGATATTAGAATTTGGAATTTGTTAAGAGGAAGAAGGGAATTTTAGCCACCGACTAGAAAGGAAAAAGATACAGGTGGACACCTGACAGGCCTTAAGGGAACATTGAACCACTATACTTTTTCTCTCTCTGAAGATCTGAAGCTAAGGGCTGAGAAGCCTTTTCTTTTGAGCTGTCAAAAACACAAGCATCTAATTATTTCTTCTTCTTTAGACAGTAACTCTTGAGTCCAGACTCCAGGGTGCTTTTGTACCTGTCTAAAAGAAACCACCTTCAAATTCCAAAGTAGCTTTCCTCTGAATGCAAAACCTAAAGTGACCCAATAGTGCTTTCATGCATCTGTGTTTGTGTGTGGGGGGGGGATGGGAGGGAGGGAAATAGACCTATCAGATAAGGTCTCACATGTAGCCCAGGCTGGCCTTGAGCTCCCAAGTGCTGGTATCACATCTTTGTCTAGAGAATTGAAAAATAACTCTAGAAACATACCTTCTTACATTTGCTCATTTTCTTTCAGAACAGCGATTCTCATCCCTGAGTATTAGGCTGACTTTAATCATTCCAGTGCCTTGCCAGCACCTCAGACCAATCAAATCAGAATGTCTCAGAGTAGGGCCCAGGCAGCAATGTTTTCCAAAGCTCCCTACATGATCCCAATGTGAAACCAAGATTGAAAATCACTGAATCCAATATGTGTTTTTCCCCTCCATGTCGATGTTGAACTATAATAATTCTCAGGCTTTTCTGATAGGATTAAGGGTCTTTCTTGGTTCAAAAATAGAATGGAGAGATACTGATTGTATTCACTCCCAAGATGAACACAATTTTTTTGTATCTTCTTGTTTGCATCTTCCTGTTTTTAATCTCAGTTCTGGCTTCTTGATATCCCTCTCTCACAAGTATGTTCCTTTCTCCCAGGCTCCTGGCCTCAGATTAGGATACAAGTTTTCAACAAATAGGTTTAAAAGAAAGTCCAAGTTTTGGTTCATTGTTTCTATAACTAAAGGATCCCCTTCCCTTAAGACTGCAGATTCTTGTATTTTTGACCCAGCTAGAGGTTATTCTTTGGAGCAAAATCTCCATAGTTCCTTGTTTGTGTTTGGCCTGAGACTTAAATCAGGCTCAGTGCATCACTTTCTATTCTCTGTCCAATCCTTTCCATGTGTGGTTGAGATGGGGAGTGGTGGGAGAGATGAGAGATTTTAACCCTAAAAGAGAGGAGAACTTCAAGTTGAGCAAAGTTGCTGGGCAATCAACCCTCACTTTGAGTCACGAGGCTTCATTTATCTCCTGTTTTCCTCCCCTCTGTATGAAGAGAGAGACTGTAGGAAGACTGTTGGGGGAGAGCAGCTGGGTGGAGGAGAGAAGCATGTAGCAATCAGCTAGCCCACCAGAAAGGCAGCAGCAGAGCAGGGGGGTGGAGGAGGGAAGCCGAGAGCCAGCTACCACAGTGCTGGTGACAGGAAAGTGAACCTCAGATCAGGAGAAAGTCCTGGTGCTGTGGTCCATTGAGTCAGAAAGAACTGAATTCTCATCATATTAACCAGAAAATGCCTGTGGATGAAGCAGCCCCCACAAGTACTACCTCTAGCCGGGCTGCTCATTTTCAGCATCAAAGTGACATCATGTAAATTCACAGGCAGATGCCAAACCTGATGAAAACTTCTGATTCACTCAGTCTCTTGGGTATACACAGCTGACTGGATGGCCTCTAAAGCCCCTTCTAGCTCTTCAGTTCTAAAGGTCTATGAGTCTAAGCAAGTGACTATTATGAATCTACCATGTCCCACGAAGTGCATTGTAGGGGTGTAAAGGGGGCGGGAATCATTTCCAAGGAACTTTGTGTCTAGGTACCCATGTATTTTATATAAAAAATTAGACAATTTATTATGCCAAAGAAAGGAAATGCCAAGAGGCAATTTCCAGTAGAGAAACAACTGCTTCTGTGTACCTGTTTTCCTCCCAAGCAGAATTCCAAACAGTATAAAAATACAGGTCCAAGGTCTGTAATCAGTTCTCACTTGGGAGATAAAATTTTTATTCAGTGATATCTTATGCTTTCCTTTTTCTGGTCACCCATAGGCAATATTCCCTTAAGACCATTGTATAGAAAGCCACACCACCTCCCTTTGCTAGGAGCAATCTGTCCAGCCTTCTGTGGCTTTCTAAGCTTATTTGTTCAAAGGCATCATGGGGATTTTGGTCTTGATTTCTGATCCCTCCAGGTAGTAAACATTGTGCCAGTCCCTTCTGGACTGAGAACTGGAGTCGACAGAGAATTCAGCGGAAATAGGGGTTCTGTGAAGAGGGAAGTAGACCATGTGTTCTGCCTACTAACATAACAGGTCTCTGTTCTCATGCTGGGGTAGCAGCTGTAGCTGCCTACCTTATCCCCACCAGACCCTTGCCTCGTTCTCTTTTTAAATCATTTATTCTGGCTATTCTTCCTGCCAATAACAACTCATAATGAGGTATTATTATTACTCATGGTGCAGTACAAAGTGAAATTACAAGGACAAGGATAAATAGAAATGACCACTTACATGATTCTTTGACTTCGTGTGAAAAATCTAGGGAATGACAAAATATTTGCCTTCTACTCATGAGTTGAAGGATTTGGGGATGTAATCACTTGGTTTTCAAAACAAGCTTTTCCTACTCTTTGATTTTCTTAGCATATTAAAATTCTCTGTTAGTAGGAGCACAACTACTGAAGCAGGGTTTTCTTGGCTCAAAGTTTTAAAGAGACAAAGAATGAGAAAAATAACTTGGTATCATTGAATTAATTTTTTAAAATAATTTAAAAGGGCATTTTCAAGTCTGCAATAAATTGGTATAATTTTATAAACTGTCATGGACATTATCTGCAATGATATGTGATAGTTTGTCAGGAAGATTCATTCATTCTACAAACTCTGAAAAAAATTCTTGGTTTAATTCTATGTCTTCAAACTACCCACAGTTGTAAGAACAAATATTATGGCTTAAAAGGGGGAATACTTCACCCAGCAGTGGCTCATGCTTGTAATTCTAGCTAGACAACTATGGTTGAAGACCACTCTGGCAAAAAGTATGTAAGACTCCATGCAGCGAATAACTGAGTATAATGATATGCACCTGTAGTCCCAGCAACACAAGAGAGTGACATTTCAAAGATTGTGATTGCCCTTCAGTCTGGGCAAAAAGTTTGTAAGACTCCATCAAAACAGAAAAGTTTGATTGCAGCAACTCACATCTGTCATCCTAGCTTCTTGGAAACATAAATCAAAGGACTATAGTCCAAGTGGTCCAAGCAAAAGGTGAGATCTATCTTAAAACAACCAGGGCTATGAGGCTGGAAGCATGACTCAAGTAGTAGAGTACCTGCCTAGCAAGCACAAAGGTCTCAGTTTAAACCCCAGAACCACCCACCCTCCAAAAATAAGGAGGAAGAATTTTTGCAGTCCTTGATGATAAAGCTTATCCCTCAAATTGGAAATCATAGTTAAATATTAGAATCCAAAGGAGTAGGACATGGTAGCACACACTTTTAACTCTAGTACTTGGAAGGCTGAAAGAGGAAGATCAGGAATTCAAGGTCAGCCTAGGCTATATAGTATGACCTTGTCTCAAAAAAATTAAAACAAACACAAACACAAAGATGTTTCTGATTTTGTTCCAAAAAAGAGACAGAGAGACAGCCACAGAGATGGAGAATAAAAGAAAGAATAAAGAGGAGAAGAGAGAGAGGAGAGTAATTTGTGCTATGGGGGATCAATAGGCAGTTGAGCCAGGTCCTAAAAACAGGATACAATCTCACTCTTGGAGTTCAAAAAGCCAAGAATCTAGGATTTGAGAGAAGATGGGAAAGACATCTATGAATTTCCATCCATGATGCCCTCAGATAAAAGCGTACTTAAAATTTGAAACTTACATAAGTGCTGCTCACTTTAATACACTTTGTAGAACCAAAAATATATGTTAAATTTGAATGATTAGATACTTGCAAAGGTCTTCACGTTCTTATATTTTCCCATGATGCTAAATTATAGAGCTATTTTGATTATCTTTTATATTTTTCCATCTTGTATAATATAATTTCTTAATTATATCTCCATGCCTTACTTGATCTACTCTGAAGTGATTACATTTACTAGGATTTCTGAAAAAAGAAAACTGTCATATAAAATGTATGAGATGTAAGATTGAATTTTTCTTCTAAGTTTACAAGGAAAGTTAATTTCACAGAATGATGATGAGTAAATAGTGATCATACAGGACAGGAAAAGATATTGAAGACTGGAAATGGCTTTTGCACAAGTAACAAAAGTAGCAGGTTAAAAGAGATAAAAGCTCTCTCTAAGGAATGAGGTACTTCTTGATGTAGGTCTAAAACAGATTTATTTACATCAATTTGTAAGTATATAGAAGGAAAAATAACTTGGTAACTCCCAGGCACCAGTATAGAATCTCTGGAGTAAAAAAAAAAGAAAGAAAGAAAGAAAGAAAGAAAAAAGAAAAAATAGTAAGCCTGGAGACCTTGCTGTCCAGCTGTGGGATATCAGAAATATCCACAGCTGTCAGCACCTCAGACTCAACCTCAGTGGGAGAGGGCTTGCCCATTCAAAGTCAGCCCCTTTCTAGAGCAGCCCATACCCCAGTGTGGCCAGACAATGCAGTCCACATTGTCCTTTCTACAGGAAGATAGGCAACTCTGACTAATACTGCTCACTCCAGAGTGCCCTGCTGGGTTTGCCACATCTTAGTCAGATCTGCATCACTGTTGGACGTCTACCAATCCTGCTTCCCTGCCTTTGCCTTTCACAACTTTTGATCTCTAATCTGGGCACCACAAATCACCTCAGCATCTGCTTCCAGAGACTAACACCATCTTCAGCAAGGTGAAATCTGCAGTTTAAGTAAAACATCTCTTCCCTATCTCAGACATATCACTAAAATGAAGGTAAAGTAATTGTATCTTTCAACTCCTTACATCAGAATGAGAAAAGAGACTCCATGGAAGGAGAAATAACAGTTGCTTTGAATGAAAGGAGGAAGAAACAAAAGCCCTTGTAAGGTGATATAGCAATGAGACACGGGATGATTTCTTCAGTGGAACCTCCAGAAGACTCAGCACTTGGGAGCACGGGAACCTCTGAAGACAGGTGCAGGAGCAAAGCTAATGGGGGACTCGATTAAAATCTATATACCAAACGGTTACAGTCCCAGATTTCTTTCATCCTTGCTTCATATTAAAATTTTATTTGCTGGGAAAATGGACAAGGGAGGCTGAATTTTGAAATAATGAGATCACTAGATAGCTGAGAGGGTAAGACTTGGAGCTGGAAATAGTGCAGCAGGGATAAAGAAAAGCCTACAGGTTCATGAGGAAGAATATCCCTTCCACCTCTAGCCTGCTTCCTCCTATAAGCTATGTAATATATTTACTGTAATAGTTCAGCTTGTAAGTGAAAAAAAATCTCATACACTATCTAAGAGCGTACCCTGGAATTAATGTGTGTGAGAGAGCTTATAAGAAGACAATTTTGATGGTACAACTTTCTATTCATTTTGTACAAACCTCTGCTTCCAATCCTAAAACTATCTCAGAGATATTCCTGTAATATCTAACCCATACCCTGTATCATCGATGACTATGTTTTTTGCTTCTACTGATACATGGAGTGAAGTAACCTACCATATTGAGAAAGAAAAAAAATAATAGAAACAAAGGCATCTTCTTGGAAGAAATCCATTGTGAAGAATCCATGGGAATACCCAATGGGCCCTTTCAATAACAACCCAAAAATATGGCTGGGAGAGCAGGAAGGAGAGAACCAAAGCAATTGTATGGGGACACAGGGACTTTTTGGAAGACAATGCATGAATGAGAATGAAGATGTATCATCAGAAAAATGACCACTGTTCTTCAAGTGAAGCTTAGGTCTTATAGCAATACTAGGGCTGGCAGCATCGCCATGACTATTATTATTTAGATCCTCAGAATGTGCCCATCACTGATGCCTGAGGCACATGTACAGAAACAAACACATGTTTCAATATTTACTCGCTAAGGCCTGGATCCATGATGGTACAGTTGCCGATCCTCCCACGGCCATCAGGCAAATGCTTGACTGAACAGATGGCCTTGCCAGGAGTTTTTCACTTGGGTAGGAGGGTGGAGGCTCACACAGCCAGAATTCTTAATTCAATATGTCTGCCCAAGTATTATTCTCTGAAGAGTCAACCTTGGAAGTGGTGTGTGAGGTGGGGAGGGCAGCTATGGTATTTTACAGCATTAAACACACACACACACACACACACACACACACACACTCAGAATCAGAGACCAAAAATCTAGTAGCAAATTGTTTCTTGCCCTTAAATTGCCATGTAGATATATACATTTCTTCCCCTTCTTTAGGTTTCCTCATCTGCAAAATGGTAATGTTTCTCTTGCCTAACTTCTTATGTTTGTATAAGGATCAGGTGAGTTTAATATGCATCCAACATTTTGTAAGCTATAAAGTGTTACATAGCCATCTCATGATACTCTAATAGCTAGGTCAGTTACTTACATTTCAGTTTCTCCAAGCGAGTAAAAAAAATTATTTGTGTTAATTTTAAGGATATTCTTTTAAAAATTTACTGTTGCTTTGTTTCTAAGCATTGTTGTATTATTTGAAGTCTGATACTAGGATACTTTCAGCCTTGCTTTTTTTTCTTTTTCATGGATGTTTTATTTATTTGGGGTCTTCTATGCTTCCTATAAATTTTAGGGTTGATCTTCTTATCGCTGTGAAGAAAACCATTGGGATTTTGGTGGAGATTGTATTCAAACTGTAGATTGTTTTTGGAAGCATGGCCATTTTCATGTTATTAAATCTGCCAATCCATGAACATGGGAGGTCTTTCTATCTTCTGTTGTTTCCTTCTATCTTTTTTTTTATAGTTTTCATTATGGAGGTCTCTCACCCCTTTCTTGATTTTATTCTAGGTCTTTTTCTCTGAATATTTTTCTTTTTATTTTTTGTTAATAGTACAGTTCTTGACTTCCTCTCAGCCAGCTCATTGTTGGTGTACAGAAATTCTATTGCATTTTTATATTGATTTTGTATCCTACTAGGTTGCCCAATATAGTAATCAGATCTAGGAGATTTGGGGTCAAATCCTTAGGGTCCTTTACATTACAATATCATATTACCTGCAAGTAGAGGTAATTTGACTTCTTTCTTCCCTATTTGGATCTATGTGATTTCTTTCCCTTACCTTATTGCTCAGACTATGAATTCCAGTTCTGTATTGAATAAGAGTAAAGAAAGCGTGCAGCTTTATCTTGTTCCTAACATTAGAGTAAATGATTTCAGATTTTCCCCATTTGGTATGATGTTGGCTATATGTTTGTCAAACAGCCTTTAGTACATTGGAATTCCGTCCTTTGATTCCTAGTTTTCTCAGAGATTTTTTTAAATTTTATTTCATTGTAAAGATGCTATACAGAGGGGTTATAATTACATGAGTAAGGTAATGAGTACATTTCTTGCCAAGCATTGTTACCTCTTCCCTTGTAGTTCTCCCACTATCTCTTCCCTCCCTTACCTTCCTTACTCCTCCCCTCACTGCAAAGTTGTGAAGTGCATTTCCAATATAGTGTCTTGTGGGTATCATTGTTGTAAAGAGTCATCCTGTGTCCTTGTTTTACAGTTTTGTTATTCCCCTTTGAGCCATGTCATTTCTTCCTTCACTCTGTCCCAATTTTTCCCTCCCATCCCCACCACTTAAATGTTTTTATGATTTTTTAATCATAAAAGGCTATTGAATTTTGTCATAGTTTTTGTTTGTATAAAATTGACATAACCATGTTTTTTGGACTTTGGTTCTGGTCATGTACTGTATTAAATTTATTTATTTACATATGATGAACCAAGCTTGCGTGCCTATAATTAAATCACCTTGATCCAGGAGAATGATCTTGTTGAATTTGGTTAGTAAGTATTTTACTGAGATTTGTTTACATTCATCAAAGAGGTTGGCTTATAATCCACTCCACTCTCTTTGCCTATGCTCATGAGCAGTTTTTAATGAGCATAATACTGACTTCATAAGGTGAATTTGGTAGCATCAGCTCCCTTCCTATCCCATGGAAATTTTTTTGTTTTAATTTTTTGTGTGAAATACAAATGTCATGAAATTAAAATGTTGTTTTAAAAACTCTAAAGAACGAACACAGTTCAATCACACATCTGCAGCTAGGCATGTGGAACTTAATTCTGCCAGTAAATTCCTCTCATGGGCCAATACACTCATACATATTAGGTTGGGTTGGATGGTGCTCCCAGAGATGAAGTAAATTAAACATAGAGTTGCTCAAGCTGTGCACAATTTGTCTCTGGGCTGTCTTTTGTATTGGGGGTGAGGAAATTGGCAGAGTGGTTTCAGTCACCCACCTGGAACTAGGCATCTGGAACTTTACTCTGCCACTGGAATCCTCTCATGGGCCAATACACACTAGGTTGGGATAGGCAATAGGCTTAGCAATGAAGCAGATTATACAAAAGTTTTAGCAGTGCATTTTCTCCTGGGCTGCACCTTTGAGATAGGTGCCACTCAATTTCACTTACACTCTGGGAACTGAATGTGTGGATTTTTTTTTCTTTGTCTGCTTAGGTGGGCTCCTGTCTTGGAACAATGTGTCCTCACTCTGGGTTGGGCTGGGTGTTTCAGTGCATATAGAAACTCTCTGCCACACTTTGGACAGAAGGATGCAGACATGAATCTTTGCCTGCCTCTTCCAGCCAGGCTTGCTGGTCTCCATGTAATTACTTTATTCAGCAGGTATCGCATGCAGGTGGTGCTTGCCAAAAGGGAGGAAGACAAATTGAGAAGAATACCAATGAAGGAATTTCCAGCACCAGGACAGTCAAAAAAGAAAGCAGGTCCTATCCTACCACCGTGGAATGATTCTTATGTCTCTCTGAACAAACAAGGATTTTTTTTTCTTACTTCTCTTAGATATTTAAGATTTAGTTGGTTTTCATTAGCCACTTGCTGACTTTTTTTTTTGTCGGTGATGGGGCCCTCAGCTCTTCAGCTCAAGGCTAGTGTTCTACCACTTGAGCTACAGCACCATGTCTGGCTTTATCTGGTTATGTGGTGCTGAGGAATAGAATACCAGGGCCTCATGCATGCAAGGCACGCACTCTACCACTGAGCCACCTTCCCAGCCCCAGCTGACTCTGTTTTTGTTAGCATCCTTTTTGCTAACTTGCTTACTGGCCTGCATGATTTTCTTTAAGCCTATGGTTGGTCCGTGGAGATACAGGAAAGGTGGTTCTCAGCAATCTGTCATTCTTTTCCAGTCTGAATATACTTTCAAAACCATGTGATTTTTCTGTTGCTTTGTATGTTCCTCCCCCATGGTATAACCCCTGTTTTTACTGTATTTGATTCCGATGCCCTGCATCTTGTATATACACTTCTCTAATTCAGGGAGGGGAAGGGAAAAACAAAATGCTTAAATAAGGATACAGATTGGCCCATTGTAACAATGAGATGTACAAAACACTAGGTTGAAAATGAACTTTACAACCTCGGTGGTGAGGAGGGTGTAGGTGTGGAGGTGGAAGGGAAAGGATGGTAGGGGGAAACAAAGGAGGAGGCAACAATGTTCAATAGGAAATGTACTCATTACCTTGCTCATGTAAGTAACCCCTCTGTACAACACTTTTACAATAAAAACATACAGAAAAAAGGCTATGGGAGTACATTTATGTTACAATCTATACTCAGAGTTCTATAATAATTATGTAATATATAAAATTTGAAAATAGTATCATAGATGACACAATTTGATAAGTCTGGGCTCCAGTCACTAGCTACCTGTGTAGCTTTGAAAGAGTTCTCCTTCCATCTATAAAGATAGAGAACTGGAACCAGAAATGTCTGGAATTTCTTTGACCTGAAACAGGCATGGGATGTCTTTTTTTTACTTCTGAGAGTTTGTTTCCCAGCATATTGAAAAACAAACATGGTACTTATGCTAATGCTTTATTTATGGATGTAAGATGGATCATCCTGATGTTTCTAAACATTGGTATGATATAGATGTGTCAACTGACTTTTTCATTTATAAGTTATTGTGTAGACACTTCAGTAATAGGTAAGATCCACCACAAACCATGCTAGCTATCAGTAATATTTGGGATTAAAATGTTTGACTATTGCCAGGCTTTAGAAGCTCATACCTATAACTCAGGAAGCTGAGATCTGGAGGATCATAGTTCAAAACCATCCTGGGCAGAACACACTGAGAGACTCCATTTCCAAAATTATCATCCAAAAGCAGGTTTGGAGGCATGGCTCAAGTAATAGAAATCCACCAGAGCAAACAAGTCAAACATACATAAGACCCTTGAGTTTAAACTCCAGTAGCAGCGTGCTCATGTGCACTCATGAGCAAACACATCACATATACACACACACACACACACACTCATGCACGCATGCACACATGCACCCTTAATAATTCTGGCTCTGCTTTATTGTGTAGCTTCACTGATCTGAGCAGGTCTGGCTTCAGCCACTCAAACGATAGAATTGTGGTCTAAGGTCCAACTATAGGCAAAAGACTATATTGGAAAAGTAAATTAAAAGCAAAGAGAGTTGAGGGCATGGATCAAATGGCAAAGCACTTGCTTAGTAAATGTAGACCCAAGTAGCACTCGAAAAAAAGAAGCAATTTTTAGTTTTACCTTCTGAAAACCACTGGGATTTTTTGAGAACAAGAAAAATTCATATACATAAACACTACCAAAATACATAAAAGATAAGATTTAGTGATTTGCATATAATAAGGAATAAACAGAGAATTTATATCTAGTTAAAACGTTTTACTTGAAAACTATAATCTAATGTTTCTTAATTGAGTGCATTTCCCAAAGTAGTAATTGAATAGATAAGTGACAAGAAAATAAGAAATATTTTCAAAACAAACTGCAGGTGGTGATTTATAAAAAGCTTCACTGAAGATGGAGCTTACTTTCCTTCTTTGTATTCTTTTATCTTTTTTCATCTTTCTCCATGAAGCTGTGTCTTTCTGACAAAGCTCACATATTGTGTAGAACTTGACAATTCTGTGATGGAGAGGCTGGGGGAAGATGTAGCTGTCACCAGAAGGGATAGCTCATTTCTTTTTATTTCTTGCTTTCTGTCTCTATTTCTTCCTTTTCCTCTTCTTCCTCCTCTTTCTCAAACCTTCTTCAATTCTACTTTTTTTTGTTGGAGCTTATATGGCTTCTAGTTTCTCTTTAAAATTTTCAAGATTATAAAAATGATAAAAACACCAGACACCAGTGGCTCACACATGTAATCCTAGCTACACAGGAGGCAGGATTTGAAGAATCATGGCTCTAAGCCAGCCCAGACAAAAAAAACTCTTAAGACTCTATTAACAAAATAACTATCAAAAAGCTGGTCTGAAAGTAAGGTAGAACACCAGCTGATCAAACAAGCTGAGTAGACTCAGGGTCCTAAGTTCAAACCCTAGTACTGGCAAAAACAAAAACAAATAGCCAGTAACAAATCATTTAGGAAATGGAGAATTTTTAGATCCAAAGAAAATGGTAAGTACGATTCTTATTTCTAGTAACCTAGATTTGACTATGTATAGATTTTTGGTGATGGTGGTGGTGGTGGTTGTGGAACTTGAACTCCAGGCCTGGGTGTTGTCCCTGAGCTTGTTCACTCAAGGCTAGCACTCTACTCCTTTGAGCCACAACACCATTTACAGTTTTCTGGTGGTTAATTGGAGATAAGAGTCTGATGGACTTTCCTGCCTGGAATGGCTTTGAACCCTGATCCTCAGGCTCCTGAGTAGCTAGGATTATGGGTATAAGCCACCAGCACCCAGCTTCAGATTTTATATCAACTTTTTTGGTGCTGGTACTGGGACCTGAACTCAGGGCCTTGTTTGGCTTTCTCACTCAAGGCTCAAGGCACTCTACTCCAGCTTTTTGCCGGTTAACTGGAGGGAACATTCTCTTACACTTGTCTACCTGGGCTGGCTTCAAACCAGGATCCTTTTAGCTTCCTGAATAGCTAAAGTGACAGGTTTGAGCCACCAGCACCCACCTATATTTTATATCATTTTAATCATACCATGTCTCTTGGGGTCTGTTTTCTTATACTTGAGATTTGTATACTTTGAATTTTCTTACATTGTTGAAAACAGTTTTATATCTTAACTTCATGGCAGGATAATACTCCATAGTGTAAATATACCAAAATTTATTTTTTTCCTTTTTATTGTTACTGAATATGTGTTAGTTTTCTGTTTGAGGCTATTGTAAATTGTGATTCTCTCTATATTCAAGTGCATGCTATTTTTTTCTGTGTAAGTTTGAAAGCAGGGACTAGAAGGAGGTGGTGGGTTTAGGGGCCCCTGGAATGATGGTAATATTTGGCCTCTCCATACTACATGCCTTTCTATTGGGCATATCCACACCAGGGAAGGCAATAGCTGAGTCATGTGGTAACATATTTGGCTTTATTCTGTCAAATACTTTGGGAGTCCTAATCATTTCATACTCTAGGGATTCTTTTCTCTCTCCAATAGTTACACTTACCTACATTCTTTTGCCAGAGGCTTGTTTTTAACCTCTTTCTTGAAGTCAAATAGTCCAAGCCTATTGGAACCTTCTTCTGAGAACTGAAACTGAAAATGTTACATAAAATATCCACTGTGTTCTTGTTTGCCCTTCTCATAATGACAGAAAATTATCAGTGATGTTTTCAGGGAGCTTCAAACATTTTTCAAATCATTTCTGGATTATACCCAGATGGGTTCCCCCCCACCCCCCATTCACCTTGTGGATTTGCTTTTTTAACTATCTGAAAGAAACTCCAAAGTCCATAGGTGACAATCCTTTCAGTAATGGACTGATAGGACAGAAACAAGGGAAAAGAGACAATAAGAATTTTTCTAGAGTCAGACACAAAGGATTATATTACCTCAACTTTGCAAACCATCAGAAACAGGAAGCACTATTAATCTTTAATCTGATAATCCAATAATTAATCATTTGATGGTCTCAGGAGGGATTTCAGCAAAAACTAGGCCAAAGGACCAGCAGGGCTTGATTGCTTATTAGCCTTGAAACCCAGCTGGGGTTACTGGAATTATAGAACTGAACATGATTTCAGCAGCACTGCACTTTTGCTCTCAAATACAATTTTAAAACAATTCTTATATGTAAATATTTCCACAGGCTTCCCATGCAGCTTATTTCAACTCAAAGTTGCAAGCTTTCATCGCCTTAAAACACTTTTCAACACATATTTTGTGGAGTTCCTGTTGTCTTATTTCTCTAAAAAGGTTAGATCCAATGGAAGAGTCATTTACCAAATATGCATGATAATACAATGACTGATTGGTGTATTGGCACCTACAATTGATTTAATGCAGGATAAACCAGTTTGTATGTCTTTTTAGAAAAAAATACAAAAGAAATAAGTATATAAACACAGCTTGTGCCTGAACTAAGAAGGAAACAAAAAAGAACAAGGTATATGAGACTAGTGAAAAGAGAAAGTAAGAATTTTTTCTACATAGAGGATTAGGCTGTTGGGAAAATGATATTTTAGGCATAAATGATGAGAAAGAACAAGCTGTATAAAAAGCAAAAGAAGTTTAGGAAAAAGTTTAGCTTATGCAAAGGGGCCAGTGATTGTCAAATAGTGAATCAACCTATTATTAAGGAGTTGTATAAAGAGGTTACAATTCTGTTAGTCAGGTTGAGTACAATGCATCTGCTCAATGTCACCCCTTCCATTGTTCTTCCCCATTTCCCTTTTCCCATCTCTACCTTCAAGTTACATACATAGTTCAAATTTTTCATAGTGTATATCAAATATAATGGCTGCACTTGTTCACCCTTCCTCCATCCTCTTTTGTACCCCTCTCATTGCTCTCACTTTAATTTAAAAAATGTCATTTTTAACTGACAAGTAAAATTGAACGTATTGATGATATTCAATTTCTTGGTTTTAAAAATAGGTATATAAAGTTATCGGAATATGTTTACCTGACATACTTACCATTTTTGTGGTGATAGCACTTAAAATAGAATTTCTTCACAAGTTTCAAGGGGTAGAGGTGTAGGGAGAGAGAGAAAGAGAGCAAAGACAGAGAGAGGATAGAGACAGCGACAGAGACAGAAGAGTTTCTTAAGACTGTGTCAGAAGAAAGTCCTAAAGGCCTAGAGGTAGATGCCCAGGGGAAGATTATCTAGGCCTACGATTAAATTGGTGAGAGGCTCTGTTACCAGACAAACAAGAGCAGAAACAGGGACAGAAAGTCCAAAGGAGAAAATGGCAGCATTCCATTAGAGGAAGTCAGCCTAAGTCATACTAAAAAAATTGCTAAGTGTGAAGAACAGAAAGATCTGTTTGCCTTGCTGTGTACCTCTGAACAAACAGAAGCTCTGTAGAACATTCCAAGGAAGAGGATTAGGTACTAATTCATAAAAGCAAAATATGAACCGGCTTGCAGAATTCATAAATAGTGCAGATATCTGACTGCCTGCCCAACCTCAAATTTGGCCAGGCCTCACTCTGCACTGTACATTTAGAACTAGAACATTCCACAAACATTAGAATATAAAAGAGATGTCATATGATGATTGAAATTATGGATACTTTCAAAGGAATTCCCAATGTTTTTGCAGGATGTTTTGGTGGACTGGATTTTCAGTTGAACATTTGGGGATAGAGCGAGAGTTTTATGGTGAGTTTTGTATCCTGAACTTTACCCTCACACAAGGATGACTGCACAACCTTGAGTCCATTTATGGTCATTATTTGTTTGACCACTCTGTGGTTCTTTTTCCCCTTGGTGTCCATAGCACTAAGCACTACTCCTAATATGGAGATGACACTTGATCCATTCTAGGATACACAAATGAAAAGACTCTCAGCTCAGAGGTTGATTCAGACATGCTATAAAGATAGAGGTCATTTTCTAATTGGGAACAACTGGGCAAAGGTCATAGTTCCAATTCAAATAATGAAACCAGAAAAACAATTTCTGGAGTGGAGATAATTGGGATGAAAGGAAATATGGAAGATTCAGAAATTCACTGGCCCCAGACTTCCAGCTAAAACTCAACATATCAGAAACTATCCCCCTGCAAGTGGTACACCTTCCTAAGCTTTCCACTATCATTAGTGACACATGTAACTTCTCTTTTTCCTAAATACAATGTGTACATAGAGTATTTCCACCGGATTTGCCCCCTTCATCCTCTCCATTTGCCCTCTTTCCTCTAGCTAGCACTCTTGCTCCAACAGGAACTATTTCATATTTTCTTAATACATTTTTAAGTGTACATTAATTGCTCAAAGGGATCCATCATGGTATTTCACACAGCATCTAGTCAGGCCAACCCCTTTTCTCTTTCTCTATCCCTACTTGCTCATCTTTTCAACAGCTTTCTTTTGCCATCTTCATTCATAGATTCAATGTATTTCAGTATCGTTCATGCTCTACTGTTCTCTTTTCTTCCCTTCCACTTCAAGTCACCTCAAATAGTCTTATAATCACAGTCTATCATGTGTGTGTGTGTGTGGTGTGTGTGTGTGTGTTTATGGTGTGTGTGTGTTATGGTCTTACATAGACACATTTGTATATATGATCCTGTATTTATATTTATGTATTTTTCTTTATCATTCTTTATGATTTTTCTTTTTCATGAATGGATTTCAATATCTCCTTATTAACTCATTACTATCATTCAATTAATATCAAATTCAAGCCAGACATGGTGATATATGCCTATAATTCTCAAGTTTTGGGGCTAAGACAGGGGATCAAGAGTTCCAGGCTAGCCTAAGCTACAAGGAATGACCTTGTCTCAACAAAACAAAACAAAAATTCAAAATTCACTTGATACTTTTCTGGATTAATCCCAGGCAATACTGATACAACTTTGGCTTTCATTTCCAGCAACCATCAGATAGATGGATATATATATATATATTATACATAAACTAGATTGATATTAATATTTTTCTTTTCAGTCATGGGGACTGAACGTGGGGCCTGAGCACTGACCCTGAGCTTTATTGCTCAAAGCTAGCACTCTACTGCTTTGATCCACAGTACCACTTCCAGTTTTCTGGTGGTTAATTGGAGATAAGAGTCTCACCAACTTTCCTTCCTGGGCTGGCTTTGAACAGCAATCCTAAGATCTCAAACTTCTGAGTAGCTACAATTACAGGCATGAGCCACTAGCTCTTGGCTAATATTAATGCAAAGAAAAGAGAGAGTGGGGAAGGAAAAAAAGAAAGAAAGAAAGAAGGAAAGGAAGAAAGAAAGAAAAAGGAAGGAAGGAAGGAAGGAAGGGAGGGAGGGAGATAGGGAGGGAGGGAGGGACGGAAGAATTTTCCTTTGAAATATTGGCAATTCTAATTATTTTCTTCCTAAATAGATTACTGGAGTCATTTGTCCATATATTTGTCATTCGTTCACTGATAAGCTAGTTATGAATAGATACTTTAGTTTGAACCTTAAAATGAGACCTGAAGATCCCAAGATGAATAAGACATCATCAGTACTCTATGGAAGCTCCCAGTCCAGCCAGCAAAGGAGAAAGAGAAGAAGCTAGATAGTTGCAATTATATGAGTCACCTGGAACTGTGTCTACTTATCATAGAAATTGCCATTCTCTAAACAAACAGTTGCACAAGGCAATATAAGCTACCTTTCCTTAGAATGATTGGCCCATCAGCAAACAACTGACTCATGAGTAGTCTGCATTTTTATAGAAGCAATGACTCTCCTGATCAATGAAACAAGGTAATATTTTCTGCTCTTATGATTTTATTCTGTTTCCAGGAAGACGGCTGCAGTTAGATTGCATAGCTCACCAGTGAGAAAACTTGTCTGCAAATAAATCTCAAAGAGTCTTTGGGACCTGAACAAGATTTGCTTTCTATTGTTGTCGAAGAAAAGGACTCTGAAGAAAAATGCTCAAACTGAATTGTTCTAAACTGTATGCCCAGGGAACTTCTAAATAACCTCCTGTTTGGGATGGTCTAGATCTGTTTAACTCTGGGAACCTAGAAATTATTTTCTTTCCAGAGTGCTATCTTTTCTTCTTCTGGATGTTTTGCATTGGTTTTCAGTCATCAGATTTCCTTGTGACACTCCATTCTGTTTTTTGCTTCTGTGTTTTCAGTAAAACTTTATTCCTCTTAGTTTCCTGTAGGACCAGATGCTTTTGTAGTGCTACCATTTATGGTTTTCTGATACAGCAGGTTCAGAAGCACATGTATTTTGGTGCAAGGGGAAAATAAAACACTGAGAGTGATTTTGATAAATGAGAAACTTGGAAAACAGGTTGAAATTCAATGAAGAAAATGTGAAGTAGTTGACTTGTAGGCAGAAGCACAAAAATATAAATGCACCCTGCATATCTCTGCAACTAATGCATTGATCTAAAAAAGGCAGAAAAGGGGAATGACATGCATTCCACTTGTTTCTATTAAAACTTAAGAGACTAACGTACTTTGGTTATAAGAGAGACAAAGACAATTTTAGTCATTAGTTGGCAGGCAGAGAGAGAGAGAGAGAGAGAGAGAAAATAAAAGTGGCTTAGAATAATGAACTCTGTTTTTGGTCGTACACAAGCAAGACTTTCTTTCCTATCAGAAGGATGAAATACTGAAATGGGTTCCTAAGGGACCTTGTAGCATCTGTAGTCAGTCAATAAGATTTATTGCTGTCCTTGGGGAATCATCATAAAGAAAACAGAAAACTCCCTGAGCTGGAGGATTTAGTTCTTTGCTTGCTGGAAGAAAGGTCGCTGAGCAACCTTTCAACATCCTCTGGCTCGTGACAAAAAAAAATCATGATTCAGGAAAACAGAGCATCTATAAATGTGAATTGTTTACAGCTGTGTACATTGTCCCCATGTTGTAAGTTGGGTTTCTACAAAACAAGCGACATCTCTATTTTATGTAGGCCTTTTCCCTATTTTAAATTTGCCATTTCAAAGCTTGTTGATCTCTATAATTAGTTGTGGCTTGAGACAATGTTTCCTATTTTGTACCTGCATCATCCTAATTTGCCATTAGGACAGCTCATACCTTCTCTTACCAAATTCAGAATGAAGATAAAAGGACAAAAATACTGTATCTTAGCCAAACAACTTAATCAACATATTCTGTTTTACAGTTTCTATGATATACCCTTGTGACCCAGAATCAAAATTTCTTTCCCTTCCCTGTCTCACCCAAATTATGTTCTAATTGCAACCATAAGATAGCCTGAATTCTAGAAATGTGAACCCTATACTTGCATTCCTTGGCACAGAGGCCACGGGTAAAAAGATTTTGAGGAATACCAAAGGCATGACATCAAAAGAAACAATAAGAGACTTATCTAACAAGGCAAGATTGAATACACTAAAAGCAATACTCTCATTTCAAATTCTAGGTGTGCGCTACCCAATATAAATATCATGTAAGCTTCTTACAGTAGTTCATCTTAAAAAGTTAAAAATAGATAAGCAAACTTTGTTTTAGAAATATACTTTATGGCAACAGTACTTGATAAGAAATGTACTCATTACCTTGCTCATGTAACTGTAACCCCTCTGTACAGTATTTTCACAATAAAAAAACTTATTAAAATGAAATATACTTTATTAAACCAAACACATATCTAGCAGTGTCATTTCAACCTGCAATCAATATAAAAACATTAATGAAACACTTAACATTTTTGAAATCTTATTTGCACTTTAAACCTACAGAATATCTCAGTTTGGACTATACTGATTTCAAGATCTTAATAGCCACATGAAGAAGCTGTTACCTGGCTACTGTATTGAATGGAAAAGTTCCAGATCATTTATCTGATTTCAAGGAAAGGAAAGGAAAGAGAAAAGCAGGAAGAGTAGGCCATCTCTGTAGCATTTACTCCAGCACCTCTCTAGTATTCTTCCAAGTTACCACCTAGGAAAATAATACTTTGAGAAGAGAGAGAACATTGGATAGAGCATTGTTAACTCTTTAAACTGATCAAATTTGAATCTGATCACCCTACATAAAATTGAAATGCTAGCTAGGTCAGTGGCTCATGGCTGCAATCCTAGCTACTCAGGAGGCTGAGATATAAAATCAAGTTTTAAAGCCAGCCCAGGCAGGAAAAGCTGTAACACTCTAATCTCCAATCACACTAATCACACACACACACACACACACACACACACACACACACAGAGTGGAGCTGTAGCTCAAGTGAGCTAACCTTGAGTATAAGAGCTCAGGTTCTGAGGTTCTGAGTTCAAGCCCCAGGACAGGCACCAAAAAAGAAAGAAGGAAGGGAGGGATGGAGGGATGGAAGGAAGGAAGGAAGGAAGGAAGGAAGGAAGGAAGGGAGAGAGAGAGAAAGGGAAAGAAAAAATGTTATTTATAGTATAGCAGGTTTATATTGGATTACAAAATCCTTGAGGGCATAGATTGCCTCATTTATCATTGACCCTCTCCACTTAGTCACCATAATTATTAACAAAGTTCAACACACAGTAGGTGCTGAATTAACAAAAGAATGGGTGGTCAATGACATCTGTTTGTAATACACTGTGCAGTTTTTCTTTTCCTGGTAAGACAATGCAAGATGTTTCTATGTTCATTACATACAAGCTATTCATCCTAGCCTGGGGAGCTTGAAAAGAGGCTGACATATCTTCTGTTACTGTTACCAACTAGAATCTGGGGCCAAAACACTAATGTCTTAGAAAATAATAACAGATTCTAGGAGCAGGTTTTGACAACTGTCTACTTCCTAATTCTCCTTAAATATTTGTCAGGGCTGTGACTGTTGCAGGTTTAAATCAAATTTGGTTTATCAGTTCTTGAGACTCTTCCTTTTTCCTTCTGAAATCTTTGTAGTGATGACAAATAATGAGTCCAACTAAATAAATAACAAACCTGCTCATTGTGTGCACCCACAGTAAAACAAAGTTATTGCCATGACATGGCTCTGTTTGTGAGATTTTTATGCAATAAAACATAATCTCCTTTGTAATAATAGTCACCAATATTCTTAATCCTTTGATACCCTTGGAGGAATGGAAATACACAATGGTGACGTACCTGTATCAGAAAAGAAAATGAAAATAAAGAAGGCCATTTGCTGGTTGTTTAGCAAATCACCAGATCCACATCTGTGCAAAGACTTCATACAAGAGTGTAATAATCCTTGATACTCTTTTGAACTAAAGGTCATGTCCTTTTTTAAAAGCAACTCTAGTAGGGAAGTCCTATTTGCATAGGAAATCCACAATCAAAAGTTTACAAAAACATATTATTGGCATCCTAGTAACTTGCTCAGCTTGAACATATGCTATCAGATCCTTTTTTAGAATCATTAAAAAAAAGCAGTGCTAGAGCTTTGGGTGCAGCTTAAAGTGCAAACCTAGGACAGCTAGCAGCGATGCCCCTACATTGAATTTAAAATGTAGTGGAAATTTTCAGTGGTTTTGAATAAACCCATCACATTCTTTGATTTCTAAGTTTTCTTTCAGGGACCAAAGATTGAAGGCTATTAAATCCTGAGCCATATTTTACAGATTATTTGGGCTGGAGGCATTAGAATGTCTTCATTTGCTTTGGCTGCAGTGTCCAGTATAAGGGAGACAATTTCCAAGGACTAAAGCTGGCCTGGGCTGGTGGTGTTTTATTGTCAGGCAGGTGCTACACAAATGCAATCTGAGTTTCCATCTGTGAATCCTATCCTATATTAACCTAATACCAAAGCAAGCCAATGTATCTAAGGTAAATAACAAAGTATTGGGGATCAGAATAGATTTAAATCTAGTACCATCATTTTCCATATGATATCAAGAAAATCGTTCAATTTTTCTGAGCCTTGGATCTTTCCATCTGAAAAAATAAAAGGGAGAAAATTCTAGGTAAAGGGATCCTTATGAAGAGACCTGAGGGTAAAAGTGACAAAAGACCCTGAGCTGTACAATGAAAGAAGAGAACTAAATGGATGATATGGAGAGTTAGATAAGGAAGGCCAGAATACATACATAGATTTAACGTGGGGCAGCAGACAACCAGAGTTGACATGAGAAAAGGGAATGAAGAAGATTGTAAGGGTGGTAAGCCACCCTTTGGATGGTAGCCAGATGCATCAAAGCCAAGTACCAGCAATCAGGAAAGACGCTCAGCAGTCAGGTGCAATATTTCTGTGTAAGGTGAATAGGTCTAAAGTAGCATTGTGGTAGAAGGAACAGGGGGAGAAAATTGAATATAGCTTGGTCTCTATTACTCATATCTTTCTATTGATCATCTATTTATTTATCTATCACCTATCTATCTATCTTTGTTTTTCTACCATCTATCTACATTGTATATATTGTGTGTGAATAACGACTGAAAAATTTAAGTCTAGATAATGACAAATACAATGTAGAGAAGGTTCGTGGGAGGGGAGAACTGGAAGATTTATTTCAAGATGTTAGGTTGGAGGGAGACATCCATGGGGAAAACATCAATTGAGTTTTTGATTATGTGAATCTAGTGATATGGAGATATCAAGAATTGGGGATTAAGTATGATGATGATCATTAAAGCCATTGAAACAGATGAGATTTCCCAGTAAATAGAGAAAAGGAAGAGTATGACTCAAGATTTGGGATGGAATGCTGGGGAATTAAATGTGATAATGTATGCAAGGTACTTGCACAGTGGCTTATAAATAATAAATGACTAATACATGATAGTCCCTCACACTTCTCCCAATAAATGATACATTTTTATTTTATTTTAAAGATGCTGTACAGAGGGGTTACAGTTATGAGTAAGGTAATGAGTACATTTCTTGTTCAGCATTGTTTCCCCCTCCTTTGTTGTTCTCCCACCATTCCTTCCCTCCCAAACATCCCCCACTTCCCCACACACACACATTTGAAGTTGTAAAACTCATTTCCAATATACTATCTTGTGGGTATCATTGTTGCAATCGGTCATCCTGTTTCTTTGTTTCAGTGTTTTGTTACTTTTTAAGAAGAGGGACTCAGGATTGATCTGGCATGTGTAACACTCTGGGTTTGATTCCCAATATTGACAAAAAAGAAAAAGAAAAGAAAGAAAAATGGGGGGAGGGAGACAGAGAATAATGAAGGAAGGAAGGAAGAAAAAGAACAAAAGAAAGAAAGAAAGAAAGAAGGAAAAGAAAAGAAAAAAAAAGAAAAGAAGGATTGGAGGTGTGGCTACTTGGTACAGTGTCAGCCAGTGAGCAATCAGGTACCGTGTTGGAGTTCCATCCTGGTCTTACAACAGAAAAAGAATAAAATAAATAAAAATGTAAGAGGGAGAAGAAACTTCCAAAGGAAATAGAGGTATGTGTGATGAGCTCCAACACCTCCTCTTTCTGATGGGAGAGTGTGGTTCCCATGGTAAGGGAGTTAGTCCTCAGCCTGAGGGGCCCTAAGAGCCCCCTAAGGATTATCTTCTCCTAGACTCTTTAATAACGATCAAATAAAACTGAATGTTAACAGCTTTGTTAGTGGGTTGAATTCTCAAGAGCCACATTAATTGATCATTCAGGCATTAGCTTGGAGCGATGTGAAATATGACCCATACATCTGTTTATTTTTTTAACTAGAGTGCCTAAGAGTCTATACTATTCCTCTTCTTCTAGCCACATAAGATCAATCTTGGGAGCACAAAGTGTGGGTCAAACTATTCTGACTTGAATAGAGTCTATTGAAGTTAATACCAAATAGAGCAAGGCCCTTTGCTTTGTGGGTTTCCCTCAACTTCGTGGTCACCTGACCTCAGATCTATACACCTGGACAGCTGTCTAATCAAGTAGCCCTCAGAGGAGGCCTCTTAAATGTTGTAGGACCTATGGAAATCCATATGGGTAGATACTACAACAAAATTAGTCATCTATTTAACTGGTATTGAGCACCAATTTGGACCCAAGGCAACATGACCCACATTTAAACAAAGAAGGTTACAGAAAGCAGTGGGTCAATGAATAGAAAGGAGAATGGAGTGAAAATAATTAGGAAGGGCTAAAAAGATCCTGACAGTTAATAAAAATGTCACAAAGCATTTAACTCTTCATCTGTCTTCATAAGCTCTTTCCAGTTTATAGCACAAAAGACAATTAGATGTGTAGGCTACTCAATCCTAATTACTGAATCCAGGAAAGAATTAATGGTGCCACAAGAAAAGAAGAGCTTTTTCCCCACTTTCTCCTACCTCAATCCAACATGTATCTCTGTTAAGGCTGGAGGAGAAAAGGAGGAGGGAAAATGTGATTACTGCCAGAACAAGCTCACCAGACAGAAACAGAAAAGAATTTTACTGGCAGAAATTAGAAATTGTTCTTTCTCACTCCACCAACACATAAGTAATAAACGCAGAACTACCTTCTGCTGCCTTTATAAGTTATGTTACAAAATGATGCCTCAAGGGATAGAAGTGGAATCTGCCACATAATGCAATTGTACTACTCCACCCAGAACACCTTGAGACTATTGCTACAAATTAATGTTCGTTCACAATATCTTTGATATAGTATGAATGGCACAGAGTAGTTAATAAAGCCAAAACTTCTTGGCCACAGAGCTTTGCCAAAATTCCAGAACAAATTGGAAAATGTATGATGCAATCTTTAGTATTAATATAAAAAATTTAATTGCCACATGTACACAAGTGAAAGTAGCTTTGTGCATGAGACACTGCTTCAGAGGGAGGCATGCATGCATAATGAAATATTAACAAGGGTTTCTGCATCTGTTTGGGCTGAGGTCTCCTTAGACAATAAATGCCAACCACTCCCACATTCCAAAGTAAGAATATTAGGTCCTCAAAGCAGGGCTTGCAGTTTTGTTGATCCTTTATCCCTTGCCTATAACAAGGTTGAAGATTTATACTTATGAGTAAAGAAGACTTTTGGGAAGATAAGTTTCTTTGCATAAAAACCTCAGAATTTTCTGAAAAGAAAAATAAATTCACTGAATGAAAAAAAAATAAAGACAGAGGTCTTGTCTCGTTTTGTCTTCCAGTGCTGGGGATCTCATGCATGCTAGGCAAGTGCTTTACCATTGATATATCATCAGCTCCTGGGAGTATTTGCAGAGATTAAAAATTTTTTTTTCTAGTGAGTTGCTCAACTATCATGGTATTTTCCTTCCCCATGGTGTCCACTTTGTTACCAATATGGAAGCTCCAATTGTACTTCCAGTGGGTATGAAGGAGAGCACCAAAGAGTTCTATATGAGTCTCTGAGTCAAACATGAGAAATCCTAAAGAGTTTGAGGCTGCTTGAAGTAGACTAGGGCAACTCAAAGGCCAGAACTGCTGCTGGAAGAAAACCGAATCCCCACTGACATTAGGGCCAAGACACTTGTTTTCATGGATTAGTAGCAGGAGTCACAGGAGATGGCTGCTGGCCTGAACTTGGTTAAGACAATGCTCAGAAGGATAACGCTTCCACAAAAAGAGGCTCAGAAGTCTCAAAGAATCTAAAAGTTGGGGCCAAAGAAGATACTACAATTGAGTCACCCATCAAATGATTCATTGAGGAGCCCCTAAGACACCACAAAGAGTTCATTGGTATTTCTGCCTCACGAGAGAAAATGAAGACCACTACAGTCAGTGCTAGTCAAACTTGTCAGTTCTAGTCAGCTGTCAGCTTACCTTTCCTGTCTCCTCCATTTAAATATGAAAAGCCAGAGAGAGCCTAGTGAGAGAAGCAAAAGGAAAGGAAACAGCCCACGTGCTTTCCACCCACATCCACCTGCACAGCAAGCTTTCAGCTGAAGCAAATCCAAGTTGGAGGAAAGGAAAAGATGGAACTCTGAATGGAGTTCAGAATTTTTTTAAACTTACATTGGGCTAGATATATTTATTAGTGAATGAAGACTATTTTAGGAAGTCACCTTACCAGGAGACAGATTTTTGTGATCTAATTGTGACTGTGAAGTCTGCCAAAGATTTCACATAAGAGCACAAGAAGTAGCACTGGTCCAGAGAACAGACAGTGTTCAAAGTTGTTGGTACAAAGTTGTTTCCTGATTGCTCCCTACTTTTTACATCTGTCCATCATCATGTTGAATGAAACCATGTTAGTCTGTCTTTCCAAATCTCTGGCCATAGGAACTTAGACCAAGGAAAGGTAACTCACCAAAGTCTCCTGAACCAAATCAAATCCATTAATACACTTTAGGGGTGAGGGAAGTGAAGACCATTAGTTCCTTTGGTATGGGAATCTGAAGACAAACAAATAAACAAGAGGTTAGCCATTGGAATTGAACCTAAAGTATCATTAGTCCAACAGATATATATTAAGGACACTGTTTTACCTTATAATGAAGAAAAGATACATAAAATTCCTATCTTTAAAAAGCTAAAAGTCTAAGCCTGGGGTCTGTGGCTTGTACCTATAATCCTAGCTACTCAGGAGGCTGACATCTAAGGATCATGGTTTGAAGCCCACCTGGGCAGACAAGTCAATGAGACTCTTATTTCCAATTAACCACCAAAAAGTTGGAAGTGGAATTGTGACTCAAGTGGTAGAGCATTAGCCTTGATCAAAAAGAGCTCAAGGACAGTACTCAGGCCCTGAGTTCAGGCCCAAGACCAGCACACCAACAGACACAGACACACACACAGAGACACACACACAGACACACACACACTCAAAAGCTAATGTTTTAGTTTGGAATAAAATAAAAAATTAAACAAATAATCACAGATGATTTATAATCAATAATTATATAATCAGAGATGATTATTTCTATATAAAATAAAACTATTTAGATAAGGAACTGTAAAAAGAAGAGATTTACTTTTTTATATATATGGTTGTTTGGAAAGGGCTATCTGAAAGGTGAAATGTAAACAGCCCGGAAGAATTATATGGTTCCAGATTTGTTAAGTTTGGGAACTATTGTTCCAAAGACATAGAGAAGCAAATGCAGAAACTCTGAGGAAGGAAATGGCTCAGCACATTCCCAGAACTGACAGACGGCCAGGGCAACTAGAGCAGAGTGAGCAAAGGGAAAGATGAGATCAGAGTGGGAGACAGGTGCCAGATCCTGAAGAGATTGGGAAGCCATGGTCAGGGCAACCCAACCTAAGAGACAGGATTGAGGCCATAGTGGATTCAATAAAATACACCTGTAGGAAAAGAAAGAGCCCTAACTTAATAGTACTTATGAAGCCACCTGGTATAATTTTATAGCAGTCATACCAGCTTAAAATCATTTCCACCAATAGCAGATTAGGTAGTTGATGGTAGTCTCATCAGCTATCATGGAGGAAAAAAAATTTCTATCACTTAATGATGTGGTTGCTATTGTAACTTAACAGTCTAATGCATTTCACACATGCTTGGGGTGCTGCTGAAATAATCCAACTGTGTGCCTTTCATTCAAAGTATGGTACATCCAATTACATATGCAAAATGATATTTGACAGTGATAATACATAAATAGGTGATTGGATTTTGCATCACTAGACTTCTGTTGTTATTTTAGCTGTACTACAACTATTAGAAAAAATTTTAACCAGATGCAGATGGTACATGTTTACAATCCCAGTCCCTGGGAAGACATAAATAGGAAGGTCTTTATCCAAGGCAAGCCCGAGGCAAAAAAAAAAAAAAAAGGCAAATTCTATGTGAAAGATTACTAAAAAACAGTTCCAAATCAACCTTTTCAGAACTTGGTAAATTAATCAAGGCATTTATTGAAGAAAAATGATCAAATCTTCATAAAATTTGTAAAGTTAATGGTGTTTTCAACTTGCCTATTCTCAGTACCTTTGAAAATAAATAGTTTTGCAAATGAAAATGACAGCCTAGCAATCCCTGTTTAAAAAAAGGAAGGGGCTGGGAAGGTGGCTCAATGGTAGAGTGCTTGCCTTGCATGCATGAGGCCCTGGGTTCAATTCCTTAGCACCACATAAGCAGAAAAAGCTAGAAGTGGTGCTGTGGCTCAAGTGGTAGAGCGCCAGCCTTGAGCTGAAGAGCTGAGGGACAGTGCCCAGGCCCAGAGTTCAGGCCCACAACTAACAAAAAAAAAAAAAGGAAGCATTTATTTGGAGCATCACTGTTGACGATTATTGTCATTATTTGGCCTCTCTGGTAGCACCCTGAAAACCCCACTCATAGAGCTTTATTTGATATGGCTTGGAACTCCCTGAGTGTGAACAGCCTATTCCCCTCTTGATTTATCAAAAATAATTAGTTGCAATTTAATATAGCAGCTGCCTAAAGGAGAGATAATTGTTGTAATAAACAAAAAATAAAACTAAAAAAACTAATAAGGGGCTTTGGACAGTTCAAACATTCCTAAACAGGGCCACAAACATATGCAAGTTGATATGAATGCCAGGAAAGACTTGAGATGGTCTTCATCCTTGTATCCTAACTGAAAATAAGGCTCTCTATCAACAAAAAGTGAAGGGTAAGGCAAAGTTGAAAATTGCTGGAGAGTCTAAGGTGTATGTCTTAATAGGCATACAAACCCCATAAGCAATGGCTTATGTAAAGGTTTAATGCATTTAATGAAATCCCTGTGCACTTATTAAGTAGCACTAAGATAACCACACTGTGACTAAACAACGAAGAATGAAGAATTTACAAAAATTTTCAGAAAAGTTATTAAACAAAGAAACAGCAACAACAAGAGAAGAGAAAGCCAACACAAACCTTAAGTAATAGGAAGAAAATAGAATTAAGTAAGTGAACCAAGTGTCAAAGATCTGGGGGACATTACCAAGCTTATCAAAATATACATAATAGGAATAGGAGAAAAACAGAAAAGGAGCACAAGAAATATTGAAAAAAATAATAGCTGGATTTTTCTGAAATCTAATGTGAAACAGTCAACATATCAAAGAAACTCAACAAAGACAATGTCATATCAGTTTCAAAAAGAGTTACAACAAAATGCATTTCTATTGTCTTTTAATCTGAGTAATTGTTCCGCTACTCTTTACCTTCTCCTTTGAATTTGAAATTCTCTCAGTTTTTAATTATCTCAGAGAGAAAAATTTGTCCTGTGTTTTTTGAAGGATAATTTTACTGGCTATAGAATTTTTGATTGACTATTACTTCATTTTAGTACCTTGAAAACATCATCCTATTAACATCTGGCTTGTATACATTCTGATAATAAATCAGCTTTATTGAGATTACTTTGTCTTGCTGATTTCAGCATAATCTTTGTTTATTTTCTTGGATTTGTTGACTGTTTCATATTAAATTTCAGAAATTTTCAGATATTATTATTAACAAAAAGAGTTAGAGTGTCTATACTATAGAAAAAAATAGTATCAAAGATAAAAATTGTTAATAGAAAAAAATTGTTAATAGACAATTCCACAATAATAGTTGGAGACTATAATATCCCATTTATACAGATCAACAGAAATAAATGTGTGTTAAGCCGGGTGCTGGTGGCTCATGCCTGTAATCCTAACTACTCAGGAGGCTGAGATCTGAGGATCACGGTTCAAAGCCAGCCAGGGCTTTGAGACTCTTATCTCCAATAAACCACTAGAAAAAAATGGAAATGGTGCTGTGGCTCAAGAGGTAGAGCTGAAGAGCCTTGAGCTGAAGAGCTGAGGATAGCGCCCAGGCCCAGAATTCAAGGCCCACAACCAACAAAACAAAACAAAACAAAAAAACAACTTCAATGCATTTAAAATAGATTAACAGCATTTGAAATATGTTTTCTATCTATAATAGAATGAAATTAGAAATCAGTACACGGAGGAAATTTGGGGAATTCACAAATGCATAGAAATTAAAAAAAAACATTCTAATAAACAGTGAATCAAAGAAGAAATGTTAATGAAAATTAGAAAATACTTTGAGATAAATAAAAGAATAAATGCATACCAAAGCTTAGGAAATTTTGTGAGCTATAACAAAACTAGAGTTTAGAGTGAAATCTACCTGTAAATTATATATCTTAAGAAACATAAAAAAATCACTAATAACTTTTCATCTTGAGAAAACAGAAAAATAAAAGTAAAGCAGAGAGAAGAAAATAATAAGTACTGAGGCAGAAATAAAAATAAAAAGTTAAATGTTGAAAAGAGTGGATTTTGGTGGCTCATGATTGTAATTGTAACTACTCAGGAGGCTGAGATCTGAGGATCACTGTTTAAAGCAATCTTGGGCAGGAAAAGTTCATGAGACTCTTAGCTCCAATTAATCACACAACACACACACACACACACACACACACACACACACACACACACACACACACACAAGCTAGAATTAGAGCTATGGCTCAAGGAGTAGAACACTAGCCTTGAGCAAAAAAAGCTCAAAGACAGTGTTCAGGCCCTGAGTTCAAGCTCCAAGATCAGGGTACACTTATTTAAATATCAATTAAAGATGAAAGAGGATGCATTAATACTAAACTTAGAGCTAGAAATGATTATCAGGGAATACTTTAGAATATGATACAAATTCCACCTTGTATAAATGATGTAATGTACATGAAAATGGAAAATTTCCTGGGGACACACAAATTACAAATCATAACTTATAAGAAATAGAAAAACATGAAAGGCCTATAATGAGTAAAGCCATTGAATTAGCTACTTAAAAACTCCCCCCCCCAAAAGCTTGGCATAAATCCTTCACAAACTCTTCTAAAAATAGAGGTGTATGTATACTTCCCAGTTGATTTTATGAAGTCAAAATGAGAAAACTACAAGCTAATAATATCCTTTACATATGCAGATATAAAACCACTGAACAAATACTAGGAAGCTTAATTATATCGTTGGGTTCATTCTAGGAACACACAGGTGCTTCACATATATAATAAGGGACAAAACCACCTGAGTCAGGAAGCACAGTGGTTATGAACAGAACCCCTGGGATTACCTACATAGGTTTGTACACTAGTTCTACCACTAGCCATGCAGTCTGGGTAAGTCACAGGCTTCTCCATGTTAATTTTCTTCTAGATTGTTTTCAAAGAATAAGTTCATGTGACATATAGGGAGCATTTGATGAAATAGAAGTTGCTAGTCAAATACTCTCTGTTATTATTTTACTATTTTTTGATTATTAAACTTGCTAGGGCTCGTGAAAATTATGACTAATCTAACTCCAAAATGTCACAACTGACATGTTCAATTTACTACATTAAGTGTTACAGAAATGTCATGGAGAATTAATAGATGCTTCCAGTGAATAAAATAAACTCATCAACATGAGAAAGAAAAGTTTGACACACTCAAAATCAGTTTCTTGATCTCTCCTATTTAAATCTGTTCTCCTGCAATATTCTTCTTCTCAGAAAATGACACCAGTCAGACAACTTAAATCCACTTTGATTTCTATTTCTTCTCAACGTCACTCGTTAATACGCAAGTGAATTCTTCAAAATGTACCCTAATACAACCACTTGCTGTCTCCCTTCTACTCCAGGCCATCATCATCAGCTCTACATTACAATAGTAGCCTCCCAACTGGCTGCCTTAGTTACTCTAGCAGTCTTCACACAAGAAGGACATTTATAAACAATAAGTTGGATCATGGCTCTTTTTACCATGCCCTAAAGAACCCTACTTAATCTGGATGCTTCTCTGACCTTGCCATCTGAGAATGTCTGCCCCCATCCCCAGCACATGAGCCACAATTGGATTTCTGTGTTGATCCTAACACAACAAACATGTTCCTGCCTTAGGCTCATTGTACTTGCTGTTTCTTCTGCTCAGGGACACTCTTACCCCATGTGGCTCCCTCTCAATTCTCCATCCAGGTCTGCTGGAATTAAACTTCTTCATAGAGGTTTTCTATGCCTGTCCTATCAAAATTAGCACCCTGCTATTCACCATCTTCTTTCTGTGCTTTATTTTTCTTCACAGCATTTCTTGCTACTTGACATCACACATTTATCATGTTTATTGCCTGTCTCTTCCCATTAAAGTTTGAACTCCATGATTTTGTCTATTTTGTTCATTGTTGCATCCTTGGTGCCTACAACCATATCCAGCACATGGTAAAAGGAATATTAACTATTGATTGAACAGTACTGAAGAGGGGCTGAAATTTTACATTGCAGAAGTGGAAGGGTAGCAGAATGAGAGGAGAATGAAGGTTAAGGGAAGGTTAAAACTGTTCCCCTTGAACAAACCCAACCATCAATATCCTGGGTCATTTCTGTCCACTTCATTATTTTTATAAATAAAGTTTTATTGGCATACAACCATAGTTTATTTGTTTGCCCATTTCCTATGATCCCTTTCACTCTGTAACAGCAGATTTAATTAGCTGAATAAGAGACCGTACATGGCTCACAAAAATAAAAATATTTTCCATCTGGGTCTTTAAAGAAATTTTGCTGACCCCTGGTGAAAATAGCTGAATGAAGGAGCCCAATTTGTAACTTCAATACTTCATATATTACTCTATTAAGCTATTTCACATGTAAAAATGACATATAATCTGAACTGTCATTACAAGAAGGTAATAGCAGCTTATTATTGGAGAAAGATCAGCATTGTTTTTCTCGATAATGGCTTTGTCAGTTTTTCCCAGAAGTTCTATTTTATACTGTACTTTCTTATTTATCTCTTGACTAGCATTCTCCATTTACCATAAAACTACCTGTATGGATACTAGAATAGTTAAATGTGGACCTTCTCTCAGATATACAATTGATAGTTTTCCCCACACATCATTTCCTATCTTGATGCTATTGCTTTAATGAAAATGGAGAGATTTAGCTTCCTTAAGCTAATGAATTTGCCTATTTGAATGAACTATCAATGTAACAAAGCAAAAACAGTAAAAAAAAAAATCTTCCAAGTTTTCAGATCAAGTGTCCCATCCTCCATGGGAGTTTCTACAATCTGCTAGATAGAATTAATCTACCCTTTTTCTGTCTTACAGTACCCGTGGTTTGTACCTCTATTGCATCTGTCGTGCTGGCTTTGAGGTTGTCTGTAAATAGATTCAGCCCCTTCTCTATAATTTGAGCTCCATTATGGTATAACCTTTTTCTTGTCAGCTTCTAAATGCTCCGTGTCCAGAGCACAATGCCTAACAGCCAATGAGTGCTGAATAAATGTTTGTTGAAATATGAAAAGGGACAGCTATTAGCACTACCACATCTTTTATTTCTTTTCTATTTTAGAGGTTGTCAGATCTGCTTTAAGCACCTCTTACTCTAGGCATTGTGTTCACTCCCTGCTATGATTTGAACATGACCCCCAAATGTGCTGGAAACAGTAATTCTCAAGCTCCTAATTAGTGGTATTTGGAAGGAGGGAACTTTTTCCCCAAAGGATGTAATGAGGTCATGATTGGGGTGAATCATGACATTCTTGGCTAAGAAGGGGAACTGAGTCCTGTTATAGTCATGTGCTAGCAGAGGGTATTATGGGAAAAGGCAAGAGGCTCACTCCAGATGCTGAGAATGCACTGGCACCCTGAACTCAGAGCTGAATAAACTTCTGTTCTTTATAAACTACCCAGAAAGGATGGACTATCACACTTCACTTTCTCCTCACAATTGATTTGATCATTTAGGGGTCAACATAAAGTGTATATATCTGAAAATGTAGCTTTGACAGTGAGAATTTTAAAATAGGACTTTTCTTCAATCTCTAAAATTTCTCATTTCTGTGAGGAATGAGAATTTCTCCACTTGACACTGTTTCCCCTTCCTCTTTCTTCATCCCTAAATTACATTCGCCTTTATACACCTCACCAAGCAGGGAAGCAGAAAAGAGAAGAAAAAAAAAACACTTTTATTTTCCTGTATTTCCTACTTCCTTCTTTACATTTCATGAATTCAAAATTCCTACCTAGACAGGAACCGACAGGCTGGAAGTATAGCAACTTCCTCAGCCTGAGTTTTAATCCTTCTCCCAGAGAAAGAGGTTCTAGAGCTCTACCCTCTTCAAAACAGGGCCTTAGGGAAAAGACAGAACAAGCAAAGTCACAAAAGCCTAATCATCCTAAGAATGGGAACCAACAAAAAAAGAGACTCCTCTAATACTGTTCATAAGTCATGAGTCAACTCTACTTTTGTCAGCATGAGGCCCATGGCAAGGGTCAAAGAATGTGTCACTTACTAGCTCCAGCCCAGTGCCTCTGGTCTTTTTGTCTTTGGTGAGTACTGCTGTTTCCAGGGCTGGCTCTTACTGTTCTAGCTCCTTAGGCACCTACCAGCTGCAGTTGCCAGACTGAAAGGGAAGAAGAATTGATTTCAGTTTCCAACTTGAGAATGTCCGTACTGCTTCGACCTTGGACAAGGCTATTTCACTTTCCTGCCAATCCTAGGTCCATAGCCAGAGTTGGCTCTCTGCATTGTTTTGATGCATTTCTCCAGGATTTTTTTTTATTTCTTCTCTGTGGCCTCTCAACTTGCCTGGCCTTGTGCCCTGACCCTCTCCAAATCCAGCAGTCCTCCTAGCCAACCAGGATAATGATGAGCACTAAGAGAGAACTGTGGCACTGGCTGTTGGCAAGAAGTCAGGTACCAGGATGGACCAGTAGCTGTGAGAACTGGGCTGCCTGGTCCATCTTTTCTGGACTGAGAGTCGCTTTGACCCTTGTAAATAGAGACTGGTCAATCTTTGGCAGGACTTGTGCCTACTTTTGTCCTCTGACTTTATCTATAACATGAAAATAATACTGTGAAGTTACAAATATTCAGAGAGAGACACACAGAGAGAGATTCTCAATGTCTGTACAGAGGTAGCTGCTCCTTGAAAGAAAGTAGTGATTGCTTTCAGCTGGTTCCATTAAAGAGTTGAGATAGTAGCTCAGGAGAACTCAAATTTGATCAGACTTTCCAACAATAAGATCCAAAGTAAATTAGGTATCTCTATAGTCAAGCAATTACACGCTTCCCAATGAGTATATCTTATTGCCAGAAGTCACGCTTGTCTAGGAAATAGTGATTGTTGTGTGGTATTGCTATTTTAGAACCACACATTCATCCCAAGGCCCCTTCTTCTCCCTCAGGCCACATCCAAGCCAAAAGTGGTTATATGACTCTGAGTCAAAGTTTAGCCTTATTGCTAGGAAGTAAAATGAGCATCCTTATTTTCTTGTGCAGGCTGAAAGTCAGAAATGGAAAGATGGGCATTTATTTAGGTATCCATTTGCTATGTTTTGACTATAGTTTGCCCTTCAAGGATTCAAGTGCTGGAAGCTGGGTCCCCAGTCTGTCAGTACTGGGATGGAAAAGCCTTTAAAAGGTGGAGCCATGTAGAAGGTAATTAGGTCAAGGAATACACAAGTCTCAGAGAGAATTAATGCTGGTCTCACAAAGTAGATTAGTTCCTGTAAGAATGGGTTGTTATAAAGAAGAAGTCTGCTTGTCTCAGACATATACTAGTTGTTGCGAATAAGGGAAAGCATGAGACCTATGTTTCTTTGGGCCTGGCTTACTTCACTTAATATAATTTTCCCCAAGTCTTTCCATTTCCTAACAAATGGGGCAATGTCATTCTTTCTGATGGAGGCTAGAATTCCATTGTGTATATATACCACATTTTCTTGATCCATTAATCTGCTGAGGGGCATCTGGTTTGCAGAAACTGTCAGATAAGTTGATGTTAGACGAAATGAAGCACAAGATAAGGATTCAAATGGTTTTTCTTTCTTGAAATTGTTTCTAACATATTTATAAGATGATTTCTTTGTTGCTTTGTATGTCCCTCTCCCACAGTATAATCCCTGTTTCCACTGTATTTGATGTTGGTATACTTTGTGGAGGGAAAGGGAAAAAACAAATTGTTTAAATAGGGATACAGGTGGACCCATTGCAACAATGAGATGTATAAGACGTTATGGTTGAAAAACGAACTTTACAACTTTGGGGGGTGGTGGTAAGGGGAAACAAAGGAGGAGGCAACAATGCTTGATAAGAAATGTACTCATTATCTTGCCCATGTAGTTATAACCCCTCTGTATGGTATTTTCACAATAAAAAAAAAAGAAAGAAAGAAATGTACTCATAGCAGGACGCTGGTGTCTCCCATCTGTAATCCTAGCTATTCAGGAGGCTGAGACCTGAAGATAGCGGTTCAAAGCCAGCCTGGGCAGGAAAGTCCATGAAACTCTTATCTCCAATAAACCACTAGAAAACTGGAAGTGGCTCTGTGGCTCAAGCAGTAGAGCACTCGCCTTGAGCTGAAGAGCTGAGGGACAGCACCCAGGCCCAGAGTTCAAACCCCATGACCGACAAAAAAAAGAAAAATAAAATGTACTCATTACCTTGCCCATGTAGTTGTAACCCCTCTGTGTGGTATTTTCACAATAAGAAAGAAAAGAAAGAAAGAAGGAAAGAAAGAAAGAAGGAAGGAAGGAAAGAAAGAAAGAAAGAAAGAAAGAAAGTTAGGAAGGAAGGAAGGAAGAAAGAAAGAAAGAAAGAAAGAAAGAAAGAAAGAAAGAAAGAAAGAAAGAAAGAAAGAAAAAGAAAGAAAGAAAAGAAAGAAGTAAGTAAGTCTGGACTCTGCCTAGTCTTTCTTGATTCCTTTCTCATAATATGAACTCTCCCTCTCTCACTATGATACCATGTTGTGATTTAGCCAAAAGGTCCTCACCACCAGCACCATGCTCTTAGACATCTGGAATTCCAGAAAGCTCTTGTGTTACTTGTTTTCTTCACCTTTCTGGATCACAATCTCTTTCCTCTGAAAAATAAATAGGCTAAATCCTTCCTTATGTTTTCTTCCAGGTTCTGCTAAAATAATTCATGCCTAGCTACATCAAGTGTATCACAAGTCTGAAGGCAAGAGGAAAAGGATTGACTCTCAGGCTTTCTGACTTCTCTTCACAACATGAATGGAAACTTTTTTAAATTTAATTTTATTGGTCTGGGAAGGGGGCTCAATGATAGAGTGCTTTCTTTGCATGCATGAGGCCTTGGGCTCAATTCCTCAGCACCACATAAGCAGAAAAAGCTGGAAGTGGCACTGTGGTTCAAGTGGTAAGCGCTAGCCTTGAGCTGAAGAGCTGAGGGACAGCGCCCAGGCCCAGAGTTCAGGCCCCACACCAACAAAAAAATTAATTTTATTGTCAAGGTGATGTACAGAGGGGTTATAGTTACGTATTTAAGATAATGAGTACATTTCTTGTCAAACATTGTTGCCCTTCCCTCATTTTTCTTCCACTTTCATTCCCCTCCAATTACCCCCACCCCCAGTTGTAAAGTTCATTTCCAACATATTGTCTGTGAGTATCACTGTTGCATTGGTTTAGCCTTTGTCCTTTGTCTTACCATTTTGTTGTTCCCCTATCCTTCCCCAATTCAAATAAACATATATACAAGACCAGGGTAACAAAATCAAATACAGTAACAACAAGGATAAACCAAAAGGGAAAAAACTGAAAGAAAAAGAAATAACTTCATAGAGTGCATTAAAAACAACATCAACAAAGTTAAACCTCTTGTTTCCATATCTTGGAGTTCATTTTGCTTAGCATCATCTTATATGGTCATATGTGCATAGCTCTTGAGCTATGCACATATGACCATATTGAGCTATTGAGCTATTGAGCTAGGATAGTCTAGGACTATCCTAGACATATACTAATTACTGCAAATGAAGGATACCATGGGGTTTATATTTCTTTTTTATCTGGCTTACTTCACTTAATATGATTTTTTCCAAGTCTTTCATTTCCTTACAAATGGGGTGCTGTCATCATTTCTGATGGAAGCATAGAATTTTATTGTGTATATATACCACATTTTAAAAAATCTATTCATCTACTAAGGAACAGTAGATAAATAGTTGGTTCTGTATCTTAGTTATATGGTAAATAATACTGCAATGAACATGGTTGTGCTTATAGTTTTAGTGTGTCCTTGTTTGTGATCATTTGGGTAAATGCCTAGAAGTGAGATTGCTAGGTCATAGGGGAGCTCTATGTTTAGTCTTTTGAGGAACTTTCTTACTGCTTTCAAGAATGGTTGAACAAGTTCACACTCCTGCCAACAGTGTAGAAGCATGAATGGAAACTTTCCCTAAGACCCTGTCATAGAGTCTTAAACAGGGTGGAAAGGGGAGGAGGGGGCTTTTACCATAAACTGTGCTCAAGAGTCATTCTGGGCATTGATTTTTCCAAAGAACTAGTGAAATCTAGAGGGATGAGACAGAATCCTCCTCCATAAGCTTCAGCCCTACTCTATACTTCCCATGAAGTAGTGAGCTTTTTCTTTCTTTCTTTCTTTCTTTCTTTCTTTCTTTCTTTCTTTCTTTCTTTCTTTCTTTCTTTCTTTCCTTCTTTCTTTCTTTCCTTCTTTCCTTCTTTCTTTCCTTCTTTCCTTCTTTCCTTCTTTCCTTCTTTCTTTCTTTCCTTCTTTCTTTCTTTCTTTCTTTCCTTCTTTCCTTCTTTCTTTCTTTCTTTCCTTCTTTCCTTCTTTCCTTCTTTCCTTCTTTCTTTCTTTCTTTCTTTCTTTCTTTCCTTCTTTCTTTCTTTCTGTTCTTTTCTTTTCTTTCTTTTTTTTTGTCAGTCATGGGGTTTGAACTCTGGGCCTGGGCGCTGTCCCTCAGCTCTTCAGCTCAAGGCTAGCACTCTACCACTTGAGCTACAGCGCCGCTTCTGGTTTTCTGGTAGTTTATTGGAGATAAGAGTTTCATGGACTTTCCTGCCCAGGCTGGCTTTGAATCGTGATCCTCAGATCTCAACCTCCTGAGTAGCTAGGATTACAGGTGTGAGCCACCAACACAGGTTAAGCACTTTCTTCTGTACTGTTAGAGAGATGCAAATGAATTAAGTAAGATCCTTTTCTAAATGAAGCTTTTGATATTTAATAGAAGCAAAGATCTAGCAATGTAAAAACCCCAGGTTTCTAGCTGAAGAGGCATTCTAATTTTCTTTTCACTTGCTCAGGAAGAAAAACAAGTAGAAATTTTGAGGGGAAAAATATTTGATGTCTGACACATTTAGGTTCAAATATGGGAATGTCCATCTCTCTCTTAGTTTCTTGACTTTAAAATGGCACAATAATAGTCTTTCAAAGGGTTAGGAAGATAATGCCTGAAAAATGTTACCTTATTCTACAAGGACTTTTTGTTCTAACCATCTTGGAAAATAACTAAGGAAACAATTGTGAGTTTAAACATTGCTTCTAGCCTTCTCCTGAATGGATTTTGCCGTTTGGCATTAACATAAAGTAGATATTATACATGTGAATATATAAACTAAAGCAGTAATAAGTGTTTCTTGTCATTGGAGTTCTCTCAAGAGCAGAACAGAAGTATGACAGACTTAATTTTCTAATACCCTAGAATACCTAGGGTGGAGGAAGCAGTAATGGACAAGAAGAGGCTCTGCTTTTGACAAAGGCTTGATTAGTCCAAGAAGGAATTGGGCAATAAATGTTGTCTATTGAAGGAACCCACATTGAAAAGGTAAAATCAAGTGCTAGGACTTCTCCCCACACATACCCCCCCCCAAACCCATACTCACACACATTAGACTAGAGTTGTCTCAAATAAATGTAGCCATGGCTGGAGGGTTAAGGTAAGTCCTATAGATACAACAAATCTCTGCACGCCTTGCTGCTGAATGACAAGCTCTTAAAGAAATATTCACTCTGCGTGCCTCCACATATGTCTGGGCTTGAAGGGAAACCACTAGGGAAGTGACAATACAACCTAACCTAGACTTCTCCTGGAAAAAAAAAAATCACTGGAACAGGAATGTGGAGGACAGGTCAGTGTTAACCAGGTCAACAGGTACCGACAGGAGCTGCCCAGGCTCAGAAAAATCGTGTGTGCAGCATCCAGGAAAAGAGAGAACAGGAAGATGACTTTTGGGAGAAGATTACATGGTGGGGAGTGGAAGAGAACAGACGTAGTTAAGGAAATGGGGTTTCCAAAGGAGAATCTAGAAGATAGTTTGAGGACATTTTCCGTATTTCTTCTCTATCTCCTTAAGAAACTTTAGTCAAGACCTGCATTTTTTAATATATAATTTTCTGTTTGAGGCATTCTTCAGTCTGTCATAATGTGACTAATTTAAACTTAAAATAAAATGTCATGAGCCTACCTCATTCAGGTTTACCCAGAGATATTGTTACCTAGGATTTTTGAGGAATGTGAATTATAGGCATTAGACAATGAACCACTAACTTTTCTAGATCTAAAGGCTGTGATGAGGAAAGGAGAATGGGAGAGAAGGATTTCTTTTCTGTGTTACAGGGAAGGGAGATTTTGAAAGAGCAATCATTGGAATGTCAGTGTCATTTGCCACACAGAAACTAGGGACTTGGACCAGATGCTTTAGAATCTCGAAGTTTAGCAAAGAAATCTAGAGGCTATCTTAGGGAGACTGAAGAGTAGAGGCTATGATGAGGCCACATGGAAGGAAAGGAGCCTGAATTGGGGTAAAATCTCCACTCCTCTTTTTCCTCTTCCTTAATATTTTGTTCATTAACTTCCCCTTCTACCAGGCAACAGACTTCATCCCCTATCTTCAAGTTGCTGGTGACACAATGAATAGCAAGTCTTTGTTCAAAGAAGAGCTATTATACCAAAATAATTGTAATTAGTGTGATAGTGCAGAAAGAGAAGCTCTGTTTCTTCTGCAGAATTCAGGGCCTTATTTGCATTTGAAAAACATTCTCATTAAAGTAATATGTTAGATTAAAAGATATTTGCCAGGAAAACATTTCAGAAGAATGATATCAATCTTTTGCATGAGAATGTACACGCATACAAAGATACACATTCAAGGCTGAAATTGAAAGCACATGCAAGCTTTTTTTCTATTAAAACCCATTCTTGATCAGTAGATGTTCCTAAATGTAAAGATGGAAAGAGTTGTGGATGTTTAAAAGGAAAAGAATTGAGAGTTGAAAGAACAGACATTAGAGAAAGCTATAGGGCATGGTTAAGAGAAATGTAGAATTAATGCTATTTAAAAATAATTGCATTAGAACCTTTCTAATGAGAATTAGTGCATTGCATTGACTTGGGTGATTATACTAGTAACTCTTTTTAGGAACTGTAATTGGGTGTTACAATAAGATGCACACAGGAGTCATTCCTGGTTGTTAGAATTGCAATTGGCATGCTCAAGTTCAACAATGAAGTTCAATTTGTCAATTGGAACAGACAGCTTCTCTACCTATAAAATAACTCCCAAATGATTGCTTTGTTTTTATGTTCCTCCTCCACAACTTGGTTCAATATCTATAGAAAATAAAACTACTCAGATTGAAAAATATTTTAATAATCATCTTGTCATTATTCTGCACTTTATAGGTAAGAAAACCAATAGGTTAACATCCCTTAGAACCCTTCAGCTGGTGGAAGGCAGGCAAGGAGAAAGAACTTATCCCAAAGGTCTCACGCTGTGTTACTTGTTCTTCAGAAATGTTCCCATCTCCTAATTTTCCCTCCTGAGAGCCTTTACTAGCTCATTATGGTTACCCTGTGACATGGTGATCAATATTCCACGCACAAAATATGTTTGTACAAGTACAAATGTACATGCCCTGGTTTGCTTCTTAAACACATTTTGTAGGCCTCATTTGTACATTGGGTGCATTGGGTATTTCTCACTTTAAGAAGGCTGGCACAAATGTCTTCTCACTCCAAGAAAGTTTAAAATAGGAAGAAGAAACTCAATAGCAAGTCATTTACTTTTTAAAGGAAAATTTAAAAGAATACAAACACATAACAGAAAATTCCATAATCCAAGACTAGTGTTGTAACTAGATCACTAGTTTACCATGTACAAGGCCCTCAGTTCCATCCTCAACACCATCTTCTTACCTACATTGTAATGGGTATTTGTACTTTCTCATAGTTATTCTCCTATCACCTACTTCCTCCAGCAAGATCGTACCACCTCCTATCTTTTACCACCATCCATTTATTAGATCATCACATTTGTGAGCTAATTGTCCTGGAAATGACTTCACAAACATATCCAGAGGTATGCTTTATAATATCATAGGTACTTTGCAATCCAGTGAAGTTGACAATTAAGATTAACCGTCAATAACACTAATCTTTTTTTGATTTTTAAAAATTTTTATCATAAAGATACTGTACAGAGGAGTTACAATTACATGAGTAAGGTAATGAGTACATTTCCTATGGAGCATCGTTACACCTTCCTTTGTTTTTCCCCTACCATCTCTTCCCTCCTCCCCTCCCCAACTCCTCCCCCCCCCAAGTAGTAAAGTTCATTTTCAACATAGTGACTTGTACATCTCATTGTTATAATGGGTCAACCTGTATCCTTGTTTCAGCATTTTGGTATTTCCCTTCCTCTCCCCAAATTAGAAAAATGCATATACAAGATGCAGGGCACCAGAATCAAATACAGTGAACATGGAGAAAGAACATACAAAAGAAACAAAAAAATCATATAGTACATTAAAAACAGCAACAACAAATATAAAACCTGTATGCCCCTATCTTGGGGTTCATTTCACTTAGCATCATCTTATATGGTCATATGGTACTACTTTTTTATTATCTTTTAGTAGTTCTACAAAGGTGTTCCCATTCTACAAAACAGTATATGAGTACAAAGTGTCTGACAATGTTGTCACCCATCCCTTCTAACCCATCCTTTCTCTCACTTTTTTTCTTTAATTGAGATTAGGTGATTACATAAATTTCATATATTTCACAGTATTGTGGAATAGTGATACTTAGTTAAAGTCACAAACACATTTTAATCTTCACAAAACAAATTATCATTATCGGTCTACACAGGTTGTGAATTCTATAAGCTTTGACAATATGTTATTTTTTCCACATCAGGTGATGTTTACATTGCTTTCCTTTTGCTTACTGTGGGCTGTTTCCACTTATTCTGTCCTCCTCCTGGCTTCTCTCTATTGTGTGCATATATCTACCATATATATGGTTAAGAACATGGAGTCATTTAGCAATGATATGACAAAATGGGTGGCTGTCCTTTATTTCTTGAGTCCTGTTACTTTGCCATACCTTCTTGTATTTTGACTTTAGCACCCACATATCAGGGAGACCATGTGCCATTTGTGTCTTTGTTCTTGGCTTACTTCACTCAAAATAATCTGCTCTAGTTTCATCCATTTCCCTGCAAATGCCATTATTTTGTCCTTTCTAATGGCTGCATAATATTCCATCGTATATAGGTACCACAATTTTTGGATCCACTCATCAGTAGTGGGGATCTGGGTTGTTTCCTAATCTTGGCTATTGTGAACAGGGCTGAAATAAACATGGAGGTGCATGTGTCTTTGTACTCTGGTTCCTGTTGCTCAGGGTAGATGCCTAGGAGTGGTATGGCTGGGTCATAGGAGAGGTCTATATTTAGCTTTCTGAGGCACCTCCAAACTGTTTTCCAAAGTGATTGTAGTAGTACACATTCCCACTAGCAATGCAGTAGAGTTCCTCTTTCTCTGAATCCCCTCCAGCATTTGTTGTTGGCTGACTTTAGGATGTGGGCCATTCTGACTGGGGTAAGGTGGTATCTCAGTATTGTTTTTATTTGCATTTCCTTTACAGCCAGGGATGATGAACATTTCCTCATGTGTTTCTTTGCCATTTTTATTTCTTCTTCTGAGAAGTCTTTCTTTAGTCCAGTGACTAATCTTTTAGCTAGAGAGCGAGAGATAATCATGTTTGATTAGAACCAGCCTAAAATCTACCAACAGGTAGCAGCCTGAAGGAAGTCATAAAAATTAAAGAGCCCATTCCATTCTATTGCTTTTCCTTTTAACCTTTCTTTTTTAAAGTTTTTTTATTGTAAAAATACTGTACAGAGGGGTTACAGTTACATGAGCAAGGTAATGAGTACATTTCCTATCAAGCATTGTTAAGAATTGTGTGACACAGAGCTTAAATCTTTGGGGTCTATATCTATTTAATAAATGATAACCTTCATAGCAATAAAAATAAACTTGTGACTACTTAACTTGTGGGTATAAGCAAAGAAAATGAATTATTCAACGATTTTGGTATCTGTATTTTCATAGCAAGTAAAATAATTTCCTACATTATCACTTAGCAGCAATAGGTGATGATGTAAATTAGTTTGCTCAAATATTTTTTTGCTTGGATGCTGGTGGTTATTGTTAACCCAGGCTCACAGGAGAGCAATAGTTTTAGTCTAGATTCCCTGGTAGTAATACATCTATAGATCCACAGGACTGCTGGCTTATATGATCTAAGTTTGGCAATACCAGCCTTTTTTTTTTTTTTTTTTTTTTACTGTTATGGTACCTGGTACCATTTTTTAAATGAACTCCTCAGTCATCATCTGGAAAGAAAATATTCTAGAGTAACTTCATTAAAAAACAGCTCTGATAAAGCACAGCCATTGCAACCTATCATAAAACAGTACTGTCCTATATAATACTAGAGAATACAATCAAAATGGCATTATTTGAGACTGTACTCTGTTGTACTAGCAACCCTACTATTTTCATGAGTCTGACCCAGGCAGAGAACCATGGAAGAGACCACCATGGCTTCCTTAAGAGAAATGGGACAAAGAAGACCCACTTGGGGGACACAGAAGCTAGATAAAGGGCTCTTGGCACTGGTGTCAACTTGGAGCTTCATGATTACTCTTAACAATTTCGGAACTGGTCTAAAAGGTATCACAAAAAAGAGTCTTTTCCTTAGTAACATTTCTAAGACTCAGGATCCTCAGTGGATTCATTCTGTCTTTAGGAACTGCTTCAGAAATCTCATCCAGGGATTAAGTAATTTCTCTCCTCAGGGTTTCCATTTGCCCTTTCCCTTTATTATGCAAAACCATTCAGCATTCACCCACTTTGGTTTCTATCTAGATGTTATTGCCATCACCTAAGCTGATGTGGCAAACAAAAGGCACTTTAACTAATAAGACCTCCTCCCAGATAATAACAACAATGAAATAATACTTGTCTTACATGAAGATAGAGAAGACAAAATGACAATAGCTCCATATGAGCTCAAGTGGTGGGACTATGCATGATTATTTTTTTCCTTTTTCTATTTTCAGTCTTCCAATATTTTATTTGATTCTAATACATATTAATGAGTGCAACCATTTCCTGAGTACTGACTCTGGGCCAGGCACTCTGCTGAGTATATTACATATTTTATTTCTCTTAACCCTCTTGTAAAAAAAAATCTGAATTTACATATAAGGAAACAAAAGAACTTACATGTGAGTCCAAGTTTATCGGACATTAAAGCCAGGACTCTTAGCAACTGTGTGTGGGGGGGGGGGGGGGAGAGAGAGAGAGAGAGAGAGAGAGAGAGAGAGAGAGAGAGAGAGAGAGAGAGGGTAGGGTTGTGGATTTTGGGCGGGGGGGGGGGGGCGGGGGGCGGGGTCGGGGTCGGGAAATCGCCTGGGGGGGGTGGGGGGCGGGTATACAGGTCTTGAGGCTTAAACTCAGGGTCTGGAGAACTGTCCCTAAGCACACTACCACTTGAGCCAGAGCTCTACTCCTAGCTTTTTTTTTAAATGTAAATTAATTTGAAGTAAGAATCTCAGGAAATTTCTTACCAGGGCTGGCTCTAAACGCAGTCCTCAGATCTCAGCCTCCTATGCAGGAGGCTAGAATTATAGGTATGAGCCACCAGTGCCTGGTTACAATTCTTGATTTCCTATCTTTCACACCATTCTAATAATCTTATTCTAGTTGGTCAATACCCTCAACGATCATGGTAAGTACCACAGAAACCAGTACTCTTATGTGGTCTGGCCACAGCCCACTGCAGCACAACCAGGGCTGTCTGGAAACTTCATTTCCTATCTCGTCATATAGTAAGAGATTGGATTGGTTTCTGTGCGGTAGATACATCATGATGGTGGCAAATATCCAACTTGTAGATAATTAAAGTCCCTATTCCTTTCATTTTGAATAAACTCTATCCAGTAATCACCTCTATCCTGAATTTATATGACTGGTTTTCTTTTTAGCTAAATATAGAATCTTGCAATTATTTCTGATATATTCTCTCTTATTAAGTTAGACAAGACACTCCAGTCTGTCTAGACAAGTTTGCATTTTGATTTTACTTTGTAGCTGTAACTTCCAGCTTTGTGTCACCTGTAAGTTTAGTGAAAAAAAGAAAAAAATGCCATTGTAACTTATTGATGCACTGGAAAAGTAAAGCAAACTTTCTGACATTATTGAAAGTGTAGGCTTGAGTACATGATGCGGAATGACTTCTAAATTAGCTATGGCAATTTATAGACAGCCTTTTTCAATTCTCTCCAACCCACCTACATGACATGTAATACAAAGCACACAAAGGAGAGAACAAATCTATTTAATGCCAGTAGTGAGCAAGGGAGAAAACCAAAATATTCGGTACCTACTTCACTGCTCTTTGTCTCTAGGATGAGGCACTTTGGTGGTTTGGCCCAGGTATTATCCCTTGAGGATGGACGAAGCTGATCATGTGTTTAGAGCTCCTCCTAAACCATGACTCAGCTCAATATTCTGTTAAGGTAGATCAGAGACAAATAATACCCAGGCATTATCTGAGCAGAATGGATGTCCAATCCAGTGGTCCTACTCTATGAGAGCCAGTCCTTAGGCAAATCTGTCTCACTGCCAGCAACCATCCCTTCCTCTTTCTCAGCCCTTCACCCCCATGGTAAAGCAAGAAAAAGAATTCTTCTCATTGATGAATTCCTTCTATTTAGACCTAGTCAGAGGAAGAGAGTCCTAACTATTATGACCTTAACATTAGGAAAGCCAATCCTTACTCATAATACTATGAAACGGAAATGATTTGATGGCAAGGACCTGCTGGCCAGTATAATGCTTTCTGTGGTACAGTTGCAATGAAAACACTCCCTGTGAACCTGAATATAGTCAGATGACTTTTACAGCTCTCTTTGCCAAGGGAGATAATCAGAACAATGACAAAAATACCTTCCATGAGCTGCTATGTGCTCTCCTTGCACCCCTTAGCCCCAAGTAACAAAATCTCAAATGGAACTTTCATAAATGTCACACACGGTCATCAGAGGGGTAGCCAGGAAGCAAGAAAGGAGAGGACCTATAAGAGCTGCCCATAAAATCAGGCTTCAATCTCAGCATTGGCTTCTCCATTTACCAGTCATGTGGTCTTGGGTAAACTACTTGCTTCTCTGTGCCTAAGAGATGAATAAATAGAGTTGATGTGGTAAGACCTAATTGAAATGAGTTGTATAAACTAATTAGTATAACTCCTGCCCACCCACACACACAGATATGTATTTGTACAGATAGATAGATAGATAGATATACATATAGTTCTTTATGAATCACTCTATGTGTTCCGCTTTCTTTTTTGTTTTTTTATGTTTTTATTAGAAAAATACTGTACAGAGGGGTTACATGAGTAAGGTAATGAGTATATTTCCTATTGAGCATTGTTACCTCCTCCCTAGTTTTTCCCCTACCATCCCTTCTCCCTTCCCTCTCCACCTTCCCAACTCTTCCCTCCCCGCTCCCTAAGTTGTAAAGTTCATTTCCTAACAAATTGGGCAGTGTCATTCTTTCTGATGGAAGCATAGAATTCCATTGTATGAATATACCACATTTTCTTGATTCATTTATCTATTGAGGGGCATCCATATCTTAGCTATGATGAATAATGCTGCAATAAACATAGTCATGCTGGTAGCTTTAGTATAGCCTTGTTTGTAATCCTTTGGGTAAATGACTAAAAGTGGGATTGCTGGGTATAGGGGAGCTCTATGTGGAGTCTTTTGAGGAACCTCCATACTGCTTTCTAAAGTGGTTGAACAAATTTACACCCCCACCAACAATGCACTAAGGTTTCCTTCTGGCCACATCTCCTCCAGCAACTGTTATTATTAGATTTCTTGATTATAGCCATTCTAACTGGGGTGAGGTGGTATCTCAATGTTGTTTTGATTTGCATTTCTTTTATGGCTAGGGAGGTTGCGCATTTCTTCATGTGTCTATTGGCCATCCTTCTTTCCTCTTCAGAGAAGTTTCTCTTTAAGTCTTTAGCCAACTAATTAGTCGGAAGTTGGTTCTTTGAGGATTTGTTGTTGGGATATTTAGTTTTTTGAGTTCCAGGTATATGAGACCCTTATCTGTTGTATGGCTAGTGAAGATCTTCTCCCAGTCTGTGGGCTTTCTATTGATCTTGCTAGCTATGTCCTCTGCCATGCAGAAACTCTGCTGTTTTCATGCAATCCCATTTGTGCAACCTTTCTTTGATTTGTTGTGCTTCTGGGTCTTTATTAAGAAAATTTCAGCCTGTGCCAAAGAGACCTAGAGTTTCTCCTATTGCGTCCTGTAATGTTTTCAGGTGTCTACTTTGACTTCAAGGTCTTTGATCCATTTGGAGTTGATTCTTGTGCAGGGTGATATATAAGGATCTAGCTTTAATCTTCTACAGGTGTTTAACCAATTTTGCCATCATCATTTGCTGAAGAGGCTGTCTTTCTTCCATTCTACTTTTTTAGCTCCCTTATCGAAGATTAAGTGGGTTCATTTCTGTGTCTTCAGTCCTATTCTATTGGTCCTCAAGTCTGTTCTGTGCCAGTACCAAGCTGTTTTGATTACTACGACTTTGTAGTAGAGTTTGAAATTTGGTAATGATATTCTTCTAGCACTCTTCTTTCTGCTAAGGATCATTTTTGCTATTCGGGGTCTTTTATTGTTCCATATGAATTTTTGGGTTGCTTCTTCTACTTCACTGAAGAATGAGGTTGAAATATCAAGAGGTATTACATTGAATTTGTAGATAGCCTTTGGAAATATTGCCATTTTCACAATGTTAATCCTCCCAATCCAGGAGCATGGGAGGTTTTTCCACTTCCTAAATTCTAGCTTAATTTCTTTTTTCAGGTTTTTAAAGTTTCCATCATAGGGGTCCTTCCCTTCTTTAGTTAACTCTAGGTATTTTATTTTTTGTGGGGCTATTACAAAAGTAGTTGCTTTCCTGATTTCAGTCACATTCTTCTGATTGTTGGCATACAGAAAAGTCATTGATTTTTGAGGGTTAATTTTTTTTTTTTTTGGTCCCGTCGTGGGGCCTGAACTCTGGGCCTGGGCGCTGTCCCTCAGCTCTTCAGCTCAAGGCTAGCGCTCTACCACTTGAGCCACAGCACCACTTCCGGTTTTTTTCTTTTTGCTTATGTGGTGCTGAGGAATCAAACCCAGGGCCTCAGGCATGCAAGGCAAGCGCTCTACCACTGAGCCAACTTCGCAGCCCTTGAGGGTTAATTTTATACCCTGTTACTTTGCCAAGGTTTTGAATCAGATCGAGTAATTTGAGGGTAGAGTCATCTTTCTTTTTTTTTCTAATAATTATATTCTCTGTTTTGATCTAAAACAGCGAAGACACATGGTAACAGATGCCACTAGGTTCTTAGAATCCTAGTATGTTCGAGATCAAATCTAGCCCTTCTTACAGAGAATGGAAATGAAGTCCAGGAAGGAAAATGGAGTTTCTCATGGCACATGGTGAATGGCTGGGGATCCTGACTCCCAACCCATGGCCTAGTTATAGCTGCAAATTTCAATGCTGGTACATTTTGTATGGATGAACGTGCTAACTGTCCTATGGAATAATTTAAAAGATATGTATAAGCCAGGTGCCTATGGCTCATGCCTGTAATTATAGCTACTCAGGAGGTTGACATCTGAGGGTTGTGGTTCGAAGACAGCCTGGGAAGGAAATTCCATGAGACGCCTATCTCCAATAAACTACTCAAAAAAGTCAGAAGTGGCACTGTGACTCAAGTGATCGAGTGCTTGCCTTGAGCAAAAGAAGCTCAGGGAGAGCATCCATGCCCAGAGTTCAAGCCCTACATCTACTAAACTGGATTCAAATACCAATTCCATCATGTACTGCTTGCATAACTTTTAGCAAGTCATTTAACCCTTTTGAGCATTAATTTCATCTGGGAAATGAGGATATCCAAACCCATATCAATGGTTTTTGTGATGCATAGGTCTTAAAGTATGGGAACACAAGGCCTAGTATAAAGAGATGCTCATCCGTGTACTGGTACCTTTCCTTGACATCTTCTCATTTTGCTTCCCTGATTTTCAGAATGGCCAGGTACTAGGGACACAGGATCCATGCTGGAGAGGAAAGGCATTTGTCCTTTTTCTTTGTGGTGACTGTGATAGGGCCATGGCTCTTAGAGCTGTCCTTAAGGCCACTTGGGGATATAAGGCTGTTTTCTAGAGCATAACAACAGAGGGGTGCCAAGAGCTTTGGGTTACTTACCATGGGGAAACTCTCTCTCCATTGTTCCGTGGCAGACCTTGGTTTCACTGGCCTTAGAGAGGCCTGTACCAGGCTTATATATTCTAATCCTCGAAGTCTATTATCACCTTAAAGCAGCTTTTGCTTTTGGCACTTGGATTGTCAACTGCCACAACCTCATCTTAAGCTTCCTTATGCATTAGGTACCTTATAAATATTTATTAGGTGCCTTGTAAATATTTATGAAAGGGAAGAAGGAAGAAAGGAAAGAAGGAAGAAAGGAAGGAAGGAAGGAAGGAAGGAAGGAAGGAAGACTTAGCGCTGCAAATAATGATTGGCCTTTGAAAACTAGAAAACAACATTTTGTTCTGAGAGTTAATCTATACCATCAATCAATAATGGATCAAATCAAAATATGCCAGGTCATCTTAAAGTAACAGTATAGACTTTTTATATTAGTGGGGCTCTGACTTGACTAGTGACCAGTGTCCTTTGAGATCCCCTAAAACATTCAGATTCCAGATGCCTTCCCAGACCCAGTGAAGTGAAAATTTCCACACAGCTAAACAAGTTTGTATTTGCATTTTACAAGTGCCTGGGTACTCACTCTGCCCTGCAGACTAGCTTTGGAAACTCCAGTTCCACTGCAGACATACTGAATTAAGGAAGAGCAATGTGATCTGGAGATTGGCTACTGAGGGACTCTTGGCATGCTCTGGCTGCTATGAGCAGAGTTCTAGAATGGGGTTCCCCCAAAGAGCAGGATGTCTGAGACACCTAGACCACATGGGGGGGTAGGATTCTTGAGGAGGCCCCGGATGAAGGCCTGATGTTATTAAATATTTGAATCTTCGCACTCCCTCGTCAAAGCTTCCTGCTCACTGAGCAACTTTCTGATGCTCTTTCTTTCGGTGGAGCAGGCCTATAGGGAGAAAAGGGGTAGAGGCGGCCAACATTTCCTACTGTAAATTAATAAACTGGCATGCTGGTTATATATCATTCTCCTGTGGGTTAGCATGAGTCAGCATCCCCAAGTCTGATCAACTCCTAGTCTCTGCCAAGATCAAGTTTCTGACGCTGCAAAGCTGAGGTCTTGACCCTAGAAGCACACTGTGGAACACTTCCACACAATGTATGCTTTTTATTGAGCATATAGATTGAGGGGAGGGGAGGCTCTAATAAGTGAAGTTCTTAAAAAGGTTTGTTTTCTATCTGGCACAGTGGCACATACTTGGAATCTCAGCCCTTGGGAGATGGAAGCAGAAAGATTGGCTATGCAGGGAGGTATAGCCTCACTCCCTGCTCAAGTATTTTTTCTGTTCTCATAGAGGTTCTCGTGTATTGCCTCATTTGACATATATGACAATCCTGGAAGGTAGGTTGTGCAGCTATTATTCTTGTATCAGAGACAATGAATCTAAACACAGTCAGTTACATAAAAGCTAAAATGAATGACACAGTTGGGGCCAGACCCCAAGTCTTGTGATTGCCATACATATTCTTCTTCTCTCTTTTAATACCCTAACAAAACCCCTAAAGGAAGATTGGAGACATCCGAATGGGACCAAGTAGGAAAGAGTTTGTATGTGTCAGGGAGGGACTGGGTTAAGGACACAAATGCTGAAAGACAATTTAACAGAAGAGCAGAAATCAGAGCAGTGCTGGTAATAAGAATGTATATTTCATTCTTTGTTAACCAAGAGAACTGGGGACCAGGGACCAGTCCAATTTAATGGAACAGATGGTTAACTGAGCACCTACTATGTGCAAGGGCTCATGTGCTAAGTACTATCAAGAAGAGCAGAGCTTTAAAAAGAGCTCTGCTCTTTTTATTTGTGTTTGTCATGTTGAGGTTCAAACTCAGGGCTTTGTGTTTGTTAGGCAAAGTGCTCTACCACTTGAGCCATGCCTCTAGCTCAGCCCTCTTTTGGCTTGTAGATAGGATCTCACTTTTTTCCCCATTCCAGTCTTGGACTTCAATCCTCCTTTTAGCATGTATTACAGACATGCATGGGGAGGGGGGGTGGGGAGGGGAGAGGCATGCTCGCCTCATTTGTTAAGATGCAATCTTATTAATGTTTTTCTCAGGCTAGCCCTGAACCTCTGTCTTCCTGATCTCTGCATCTGGACTGGCAGGAATGTGCCAGAATCACAGATGTGATTCTTTCTTTTCTTTTTCTTTTTTTGTTAGTTGTAGGGGCTGAACTCTGAGCCTGGGCACTATACCTCAGCTCTTCAGCTCAAGGCTAGCACCCTACCACTTGAGCCACAGCACCACTTCCGGCTTTTTTCTGCTTATGTGCTGAGGAATCGAACCCAGGGCCTCATGCATGCGAGGCAAGCACTCTACCACTGAGCCAACTTCCCAGCCCGTGATTCATTTTTTAAATGTGCATTTTGTTCCAATGAGGAGTGACTCTGAAATAATAAAAGAGCGCCATTTACAACCATAAGCATTTAAGGGAAAGGGGAGAGGCTGATGGTGATAAAGTACTCTGACAGCTAAGACCATTTGGAGATTCAGGCTTTCTAATGTCAGCAGGAAGAGATATTTGTGCAAAATCCTTCTTGGAGAAGTAAGAAAACCGTAGCTCCACATTTCTCCTTCACTGTATTTTATCTTGGTGCCTCAGGTGCCCAGTGACTTCACTGGTGACAGTTCCCAAGATAAGTTATAAATTTGTTTAAATGCTTTATACAATTGCTTGAAAACAACATCTAGATCCCCAATGTCTGGGAGTAGTGGAAAGTATAGTGCTCTGAGCTCTTCTTCCTGTGCAGACACAGGCTTCAGCATGATCCACAGTTGGGCCTCGGGACACAGCCAAACCTTAACTAGCTCACGCCCCACCCCATGTCTCGCTTTAGGCTTCATGCTTTGCTAACTGGTTGATTTGGGTTTCTCTCCATACATCTGTACCTTCTGGTGTGATCACTCTGGGGTGCAAAAGGGAGAGAGAGAATGCGAGAGAGAGCTAGCTGCCAGTTTCCCACCCGATGGGTTCATGTCTGGCTGGATGAGCCTCCCACCTCCCAGGCTGATTCATCAAGCTCAGTCTATTCAAACAGATGGAACTTCTATTTAGGTATTTTAATAGCATGTATTTAAGATACCCTATTGAGAATCTGATCTGACAGAGGCTTGATGAAGTGTTGATGTGTTCAACAGCCAGGCAAATGACTTCATCCCCCAAAAGCAGTTACTTGAATCAGCTCAACAAGTACTTAACTGAAGGCCTACTAAGTGTTAGCTTGTGCTCAGGGTGGGGTTAGGAGAGCCAGAAAAGAACAGAATGCTTGCCACACAAGCCCTCAGAAGTTTCTACTGTCTCTGGGGAGGAACATGACTTGGATGAACGTCTTTACAATTTTAGAAATATCTTTGACAGCCTATCAGGCTCGACAGGGTTGAACAAATAAAGTAGCTGCATAAGGTAATGGCCACAACACATCCTTCTTTATGGTTTGTTTGGTTTTCATGTCTTTTCCCTTGTTTTTTTTTCCCCCTTAATATATATATATATATATATATATAAAATTGTAAAGATACTGTACAGAGGGGTTACAGCAAGGTAATGAGTCCATTTCCTATCAAGCATTGTTATACCCTCCCTTTTCCCCCTACCATCCCTTTCCTTCCCACCTCCCCAACTCCTCTATCCCTTCTCCCCTCCCACCCCTGAAAAGTTGTAAATTTCATTTTCAACATACTTTCCCTTGTTTTTTGTCTTTTCCCTTGCTTTCGGTCTTTTTTTTTCCTGTGTGTTTTGGCCCTTGCTTTTATGAAACAGGGTCTCACTATGTAGCCCAAGCTGGTATGGGACTCACTATCTGGTCTAGGTTGACCTCAAATTCAAAGTCTCTCAGTCTCTGCCTCCTGAGTGCTGGGATTAAGGTGTGTACTACTATGCTCAAATCTCATCTTTTACATCAAGCAATTCAAGAAAATAAATGGCCTTCTAACGTCTCCTGGGATGAGAAAACTGACATATAAGATCTAACACTTACTGTGCTTCAGCTGAATGTTCTGGATGCTTATCCGTGGGCCATGTTCCTTCTTGAAACTATGCTACTGCTCCGTTCACTGCCCTACCTACTATGTTTATTCAATTCTGATTTTTCCCCCCCTAGTACTGGGGTTTGAATTCAGGGACACAGTACTTGCTTGGCTTGCTTGCTCATGGATGGTGCTCTACCATACAAGCCATGCTTCCAGCTAATTAATTGAAGATGGAGTCTTCTACTTCCTGTCCAGGCTGGCTTCAGGCTGTGATCCTCTAGGTCTCAGCTTTCAGAATAGCTTAAAATCAGATTTGGCTTTTACTAAAACTTTTAACTCCTAAACTTCAGGCAATAATGCTTTCTTTCCTTAAAGCTTTTACTGTTAATCCCATGACCTTTGGTCTCTGGTTTAGTAACTAACAGCAATACTATTTTGTATTGTTCTGGACTCTTTCAGATTTAAGAACTGGTTATTCAACAATACTATAAGGGCTCTAAGGGAGAGCACAATTTATATTTGTTCAGTTCATCATTATGCATGGCATCTTCTTTGCACCATTGCACAGTTTCTGGAAAAAATGAATATAAACAAGCAAACATTCTTGCTTTTATGGAAGTCATATACACAACAAGTAAGTAAGTCTTAATAAATGGATTTCTTAGGAGCCAGATAGGAAAGTAGGAAGTGGAAATAAAAATGGAGTAAAGAGTAGTTGGGGGGGGCGTTGCTCAGTTGGTAGAGGTCCAATCAATACTGAGTCTGAGTCTCAGTCTTGAACCTAAACTAAAAAAGAAAAACAAAACAAAAAAAAAAAAGAAAAATGGGGAAGTAAGTTGGTACCATCAAGATGTTTTTGTAAGCAGGTATGAAGAAGCAAGCACAGGTGGCTTCAACAATAAAGGCAATTTATTGAACAGTCTAACTGAAAAAGTCCAGAAGTAGGGTAGCAGTGGCTTATGATTCTATCAGGACTTTAGCCTCATTTCTTTGTGATTCTTTTGATACAGTCTCTCTGTCTATTGGCTTTACCCTCAGGCTAGAAGCAAAGGAAAAAAAAAAGATTTTAGAAGTATTTCTAGGCTTCACATTTACACAGAAAATAAAAAAAAAACTATTTTTCTGATGGTTTATCTTAAATAGGCAAAATCTTCCTTCCTTTTATCCCCAGCAACGTTCTTTGTCATCTCAGTGTACAAGTGAGTCACAACCTTTTTCTCAACCAATTGTGTGGTCTCAAAACACTACAATCTATAGCTCAGGCTAGGCTCCTTATGCAGGCGCTGGGAAGAGGATGAGCTATGGGATCAGTCACAATGCTCTTACACGCCAGTAACGGCCAAATCTCAGCTGCTTCATACGGTAGGAATTTGCTTCCTGTTCTTACTACATGCCAGGGTAGGTGAGCAAGGGGGGAGGAGGGGGGAACCACTGTAGTCACTCTGGGATCCAGGTAAGATGGAACTTTCACCTTGATGCAGGGCTTAGCCTCAATGGAGGGGAAACAAACTGGTAAATCATACATTGGCTTATAAAGCCTTCTGCCTGGAAATGGCATCATGATTTCAATTTGCATTTTATTAGTTCAAACAAGTTATATGGCCATCCCTAACTTCCCCAAGCTAGGAAATGAATCTAGGAAGTGAGCTAGAATATCAGGACCAACGGTAGACATGACTATAGTTACCTTTTATATATTTTATATATTTACCTATTATATATACTTATATATTTATATTATTTTATATTTATATTATAGATAGTATACATTTTTATATATTTACATATACTAATATATTACATATATGTTTTATTAGGAAAGGGACAATGGATGCTGAATAGACACCACAAAATGTTTGGCATAGAACTGCTATGAATGCACACTGACCTTGGGACATTCAAGAAATGGAAACTGTAAGATCACAAACACACTGGCAGGGTTTAAGGAGGGTACAAACAATCACTATAGGAACGTCTCAAAGAACTGTGTCACAGAAAAGGCCCAGATAAGCACAGAGAGCAAGTCCAGGTAAGTTAATACCTAGCACATGTATTGGGGTAATGTGGTGCATAAAAAGCCAATCACAAAGATATAAGGTGATGGTAGGTACATTGCAAGACATGCTGGGAGTCAAGTTGGCCTCAAATGGGCAGCAAGGCCAATGCTACAATACAACCTGGAACACAAGTGTCCTTCTTACACTAGCATAATTGCTTGGAAAGTAGCTTACAACAGTAATGAAGCGTGGGGCACCTGGTACAGGCACTGAGATGCACACAATGGAAAATGGAGGACAGTCAATTTGAAAGAGATATGGAAACAAAGCTGAAGCTCTGTTCATGAGCCGATAGGTATTAGAGAAAGGAAGTCTCCATGGGAGAAGACAGTGTACGTTTACCTTAGAGCCATGTTTCTACCCAGGGGAGGCCACACACACAACATCAAAAATAGCTCTAGCTGAGCAGTCAGGAATGGTCAGGTGTGAATCTCCGCAGTGACTATATGTAGCGTGCATGATATGGGCAAATCATTATCCATGGCTTTCACCTTGGTTTCACCACTGAAGAAAAGACCTGACCAAGGCTTCTCTGTCGTCCTAAGAAGACGTTTTGTGCACGTGTGCTGGACTTAGGGCTCTAACTCAGAGCACAGGCACTGTTCTGAACATTTCACTCAAGGTCCTCGTTCTACCACTTGAGCCACAGTTCCACTTCTGATGTTTTTGGTGCTTAATTGGAGATAAGAGTCTCACAGACTTTCTTGCCCAGAGACTTCAAAGCACTACCCTCAGATCTCAGCTTCCTGAGTAGCCAGGCACCTGGCATTGATAAGACTTTTAATTGAAAAAGATAGACACCCAGCTCAACTGGGCCTAAAGATGAAACAAAATGTATTGGTTCATGTATTAGAGATAAGTTCAAGGGTAAAAATAAATAGCTGTGAGTGTGGCAGGGTTCAGCTGCTCAGGTGGTATGGGTGCAAGTATGCTTCCTCCATCTTGTCTCTACTTTTTCTCTCTATTGGTTTTCTTTCCAGGCTGTTTCTTTCCAGACTGTTCTCAAATAGTGATAAAGATTGCCTGCCAGTCGCTACCAGACATGCACTACCACTCTAGTAGCCTTTGGAGGAAAGAGAAAGCACATTTTTCCCATTTCAATAGAAATCCTGAGCTGAGCACTAGTGGCTCATGCCATTAACCCTAGCTATTCAGGAGGCTGAGCTCTGAGGACCTTGGTTCAGAGTCAGCCTTAGCAAACACATTAGAGCTCTTGTCTCCAGTTAACCAGCAAAAAGCCTGAAGTGGACATTTGGCTCTAGTGGTACAGCACCAGCCTAAATGAGAAAGCCAAATGAGAACTTGAGGCACTGAATTTAAGCCCTAGTACTGACACAAAATGAGAATGAAATCCTGAGGTAATTCTCATTGCCTGACTTGAATCACCAAGCCAGTCACCATGACAGATATCACTGTGAGCTGAATGACATGAACAGAGCGGGGAAGGCAATGCCAACAAGTGGACAGCATGAAGAAGACACCCAGGGCCACCGCAGGAAGCCGGTGTAAGAGGCCGATTCCAGAAACCACAACTGTGAAAAAGAGGATGCAGGGCACAGGAGGGAAAAGAGCCAAGGGAAGATTCAAGACAAACAGAAAGTGTCACTTAGGGAAGGTGCTGTGTGTGGGGGAGGGGGAGTAAGAGGGGACTGGAGGGGAGTATAAGGAGACAGGATGAAAGACCTGTGAGTCAGGACAGTCAGGGCATGCTGAACATTCTCAAACTGTCTTTCTCAATGTACTCTTTGAGTAACAGTCATTTCAGAAGAAAAAGGCAGCCAGCCAGCATTGTCACATATTATTTTCCTTTCATTCTGTGCATGATGAGTGATTTTCTCCTGCTGGTGGGGAAGAGTGTGCTGGTGAAGGAGGTGGAAAACCTGGGTCAGTGGGAAGGAGCCAGACAGCCAATGTGATGGTGCAGACATGGACATACATAGCCGTGAACACTGCAAGCATTTTGGAGCTTACTGAGACTCTGTGGAAAGGAGCGGGGAAGAAATGATCCCTGAAGTTACTAGAAGTTACAGCCTGTCAAGAGAGATGTGAAATGTAACTGATGCACAACCACACAGTAGGCCTTCTCCACCCCCACATGAAACATAAAGGCCCGCCCAGTCCTGCCTCCTTCTGCCCTCCTACATACACATTAAGACTTGCACACAGGCACCTAACAGCAGGGAAGGATTCTCTTGGAATGCTGTCAGAATCATTCCTCAGACCTCCCAGGTAGGTCACTGCCCTGAAATGAAAAGGTGCCAGCCTCCCATTTTTGAAGCTAGTGGAATAGGGCTGATTAAAGCTGACTTCATACTGAGCAAATACTGCAAGAGGCAATTTAGTTCCAGATCCATCCTCTGGATGCTAACAATTGCGATCACCCCCTCTGCTGACATTGGTACAGTTCCCAGCACATTCAAACAGGAGGTCCTCGCTTCCTTACTCACCGGAGGAAGGTACTAGGTACCTCATGCCCTGGACTTGAAGGCCTGACTGTGGAAAACAGAGATCACAGGTCCAGATGAGGGCACTGGAGGGTTAGGACGCCTCCTGATTGTGATGTAGAGTCGGACTCTAAGACTCAATTTAGAGAAGCTAATTCCTTCAGGAAAGAAAAATCCAGAACTTCTGAATTCTGACTTCACACACACACACACACACACACACACACTCGGGCACACGCCTATTAGTCACTGTCATTATTTTCAGGAAAATGTCTTTAGTCACAAGCCAGAGAGTTCCAGAATTCTCTTGATTCTTGCATCCAAAACAGATACCTTGATGACTAGCTCTTGGCTATATCCCCACTAATGCACACTGTGTAACAGGAAAAGGTGTTAGTTTAAAAAGAAATAATATATCAATACAGAATTACAGCCATTCCTAGGTATATATTCCCTTACACTGAAAACAGGTTCTCGAATACTATATACAAATGAATATAGCTGTATTCACAATAGCCAAAAGAGGGAAACATTTTGGATAAATAAAGTTGTGGCAGAGGCATACAATGGAATATTATTGCCATATAAAGAATGAAATATTGACACATGTGATTCAGTGTATAAGCTTTAAAATATGCTAAGTTGAAAGAAGCTAGCCATAAAAAGCCACAGACTATAGTATAAAACACAAACTTTTATATGCAATATTCAGAAAAGATACACATAGAGAAACAGAAAGATGATTGATGGGTGCCAAGAGCTAGCGGGGACAGAGGCTTTTATTTTTGGGGTGACAACAGCATTGTAGAGGTGAAGAATCTGCTACATGTCAATTGTGCTGTCCACTTTTAAACTGTTAGTTTTATACAGTGAATTTCACAATTAAATGTAAAAAGGTGGAGGATACTAACTCAGCTGACATACACAATTATCCCCTTTCCAGCTGGGAACATAGCTCGGGGACAGAGCACTTGCCTTGAACATTCCAGGTCCTGGATTTGATGCCTAATACTGCACCATCTATGCACATCTCCTTTACCTTTCTTTCCTTCTAGTTGATGGTGAAGGGGGATCAGCCATTGTGAGGCAATAATAATACAGCAGTAATAATAATAATTTGTCAAGTCAGACTGAGCATAATGATAAAAGGAACCTGAGTCTTTGATATCATGAAAGCAGCCACACAGCCACTGATTTCATTATAAGAAAATAAAACACTCTGTTGACTTAAAAATAAAAGTAATAGCACCATCTTTGTTCTTTATACATTTCCTCCTAAAAGAAGGACCATAAGGTAGATGAAGTAAACAAATGCCTAGGCAAGCCTTGGGTCCTCAGTGAATTTGCTAAATGCGTTTTGTTTGGGTGGCTTTGCGGTTGCTGGGAAAATATCCTTTGCTACACATTGCCAACACTCACTGTCCACCTGTAATCATTTTAAACAGGGAGTTCTGGGCAGAATATACAAAAATAATTTGAGAAATTAGTAATATAAATAATGACAGATGGAAAATAGCTAATAAAACCCTTTTTAAAAAAAGGTTTCAAATGCAGGTTTTTCTCTCATAAGATCTCATTCATAAACATATAAGTAAACATATACAGGTTCATATGCACATGCATACGAAAGTATTGACTGAAATATGTTAGATGCAGGCAAGAATTCCAATGGTGTTAACTCCTTTGAACAACTAATTTGCAGTCTAACAAAAATGCATACAAGAAGCTGGGGGTAGAGGGAGAAGAATGAAAAGAGGAAGTGGAAGGGGAATGCAGTCATAATGTTCAATGCATAACCTGTAAAATTAGGAAAACTGAAGGGATGGGTGGGGTTGGGAGGAATGAGGGAGGATGAAGGGAGGTGATATCAATCAAAATGTATTGTACTCATAAACACACATTGAAAGGTATACACTCCATAAAACTACATAAAGATAATAAAACATGAGTTAAAAATAAAGGATTCAATAAAGGGATGAGAGGGGATTAAATCTAATAGAGGGAATGAATTTGATCAAAGTATATTATATGTGTGTATGGAGATATCCCAATGAAACCCTTTTGTACAATTAATATATGTGAATAATCACATACAAAATGTAAAAGAGCAGTCTTTTATTGAAAGGTCTTAGTTTCCTAATGGCCTGAAGCTGCCACATAATTGTTTTACTCATTCAACCAATATATATTATTGGATATTTACTCTGTGTTAAGGCTTAAATCAGTGCTAAGAACCAGAAAACTATAGTGAGCAAAAAAGATAGAAAGCATCTTGCTGTCATGAAGCTTACGTTCTATCAGGGTTAGTGAAGTAGGGTAAAAATAAACAGAAAACTTCAGGGCATCAGTGGCTCACACCTATAATTCTAGCTATTTAAGAATTGCTTTGAGGATTACAGTTTGAAGTCAGACTGAACACACAAATCCATAAGACTCTTAACTCGCAATTAACCAGCAAAAAGCCAGAAGTAGAGCTGTGGCTCAAGTGGTAGTACTAGACTTGAGCAAAAAAGCCAAGCAAGAGTACAAGTTCAAGTCCCAGTAGAGGCACAAAATACAAAAATTAAAATAAAAAAACAAACAGAAAACACAACAGCAGTTGAATGTATATATATATATATATATGTATTAATATAATATATAAAACCAATACATTGGGCTTCCTAATGATCTAAGATTTAGGTCTGGCTCTCAGCTCCTTCATCTCTGGCATGGCTTCTCAGGGACTGGCATTCCTCTACTCCCTGGATGTCAACAGCTTGTTCAATGCCATACTATTGGTCTCAATAGTTAAAACTTCTCAGTCCTTTGCCCCCATTGCTACCAGTGTCCTTCCCTGCTATTCTACCTCAAGAAAAAAGCAAATGGAAAAAAAAATCCCATCCAACCACCTCCTACCCTGCTTGAAGAAGAATAACATAAACCAGAAGCAAAATCCATTGTGGTTCTGATTTCCAAAAGCAAGGAGCCTATTCACAAACTCAAGTGTACCTTCCTCGCAGAGGGTGGGGGAGGGGAAGAGGACAGATATAATAATTAGGCCAAAAAACATGTGAATGAAAGAATGTAAACTATCACAAAGTACAATGCAAAAAGTTGTGGTATAGCTCTTACACCTGAAGAAAATACCCTTGTCCATACGGAGATATTCAAACTTCAAATGTGAGCTATTTCAAATGTTACAATAGCCACATTAAGAGATAAAACTATTTCAACAGCACATTTTCTTTAACTCAATATACCATTTTATCTTTTCAAAAGGCTTAATATTAAAGGTTAAGATATCTTACATTCTTTATTCCCATTCTTTGAGTCTTCAAAAATAAGCATATATTAGTTGCAGCACATCTCAATTTGAACTAATTATATTTCAAGCACTCAAAAGCCCTGAGTAGCAGTCACTATTTAATTGGACAGAACAGCCTCCAATGCTTACTAAATTCTCTCCATAAACATTAAAACCAATGGCTCTCAGAACTGAAGCTTCTAGATGTCTAGCTGTGTCCTAGAAGCTACATTCCAGCACCCCCTACTGATAAGTCTTGGAGTCCTAGCCATACTATGAATCACAGTGAGCATAATTAGCTGATTAAGAATATCATTAACTAATCTGCAATTCAGGCAGGTAAAGTGGTCTGCCTTGGTGGGGAAAAGGTTCATCTGTCCATCCATTCACGTGCCATTGACTGAGTCTACTATGCACCGCAATTAATTCAGCATGCCAGTATCTTTCCCTCCAGGGACTTAAGAGTCTTTTTACAGGAGGGATTGATGAGATGCTAATAAGTTCATTTCCAACAGTAATTCTGCAATAAAAACGGGAAACTATGATAGTGAATGAAAGATTAGGTAAGGAGGAAGAGTCGGTATATAGGTTTAAAATGAAGTGACAGAGGCAAAAATGCACAGAGAACACTAAGCGAAGACCTAAGGCAGGAAGCAGGTTGGCCTATTTGACAAAGGCAGAGAATGTCAGTGTGGTTAGAGAAGTTAACAGAGAAAACAGGCACCACGCCATGTCGGAGCTGTTGAAAAGGTAAGAAGTTTGTGCTATTCAGAGGACAAAAAAAATCAATGGAGCGAGATCATCTGACTTACACATTAAAAAATGCTTCTGTATGGGGAATGGTTAAAATCTGTGGGGAGATAAGAATAGAAGTGGGGAGCTGAGTTGGGGAGCTGCGGCAGTAACAGCTGATGTAGCTGAGAACAGGGTGGTACTGGTGCAAATAATGAGGTTAGATTTACAACATCCTTTCAATTCCCTGGCAAGTTCTGTCAACTCTACCTTCAAAATCAGGCATTTGATTATATTTTGAGAGGACCTGTTGATCAATGAGATGTGGAGTAAAAAGGGGAAGATGGCCAACTTACAACTTTTGGCTCGACCTTATAGGTGAAATGGTGGTGGCCACCTATTGAATCCAAACAGGAGTAAAATTCTTTTCTGTGTCCAGTCCCCAGTGAGGGGAGCAGCCACCCACCTAGAAACGAGGTTCACCCAAGGCACTCTCTGTCCTCACCCCATAAACTCTTTTGCTTCAAAATGTTTCTGATCTGTCCCCACTATTCCTTCCCCACATATGTGGGCAGATCTTTAGATCAAACTCCCTACCAGTACTGTGAAGCTGGTCCTCATCGTCTTTAGGTTTAAACTCAAACCTAGGAATAATATGACAAATTAGTCCTCTGCTAAAAATTACTGAATGATCTTTCTCAAGAGCTATTTGGCAGTATCTATTGATCCTTAAGTGGGATATATGGTTCCCATGTATGTGGACCCCAGAAGTTCACATGCTAGAAGACACCTACCTATGTAGTGGTATTGAGGGGGTAGGTGGTTAGACCACTGGGGTACCACTCTCAGAGGGGATCAGTGTTTCTCACTCAGAGTGAGTTCTTAAAAGAGTAGGCCAAGCATGTTTACCCCATGCCTCTGTACAGAACCAGGTCTTTCCAGTTCTTTGCCATGCTGTAGTATGGGCAAGTAGACCCTCACTTGAGGTCAGATGAGGCTGCCTGACCTTGAACTTTCAGCCTCAAACACTGTAAAGTAAGTAAACCTCTACTCTTTGTAAAGTATCACCTCCAGTATCCTGGTAAAGTATCATATCCTTTTGTCTATTTCTTTTGTAATTCTTAGAAATAAAAAAAAAAGAATGGAAATATAAGGGTATAGCAATCCATCAATATGGAAAATGTTATATAAAACTTATAAAGTTTTAGATAGTCCTTATTTTTACAAAAGCAAATGACAATGTCATTTATATAGATTCCATCTATGTATTGAGGTGGTGTATACAAGCCTCAAGATGTTTGGGATGAAACACATTAAAGTACCAACAACTGAAGAAGAGTGTGTGGGGTGGGGGTGAGGGTAAGAGGAGTTAAGAAAATACAGTAAAATGGGTAAATTTGCCTGGGCACCCCCAGTAGCTCACACTCATAATCCTAGCTACTCAGGAGGCTGAGATTTGAGGATCAAGGCTCGAAGCCAATCTGGGCAGAAAGTTTGTGAAAATAATTAATCTCTAATTATCTCAAATTATCTCTAATAATGCCTGAAGTGGAGCTGTGGCTAAACTTGTACAGTACTACTCTGTAGCCAAAAAGCTCAGGGACAGCATCCAGGCATTGAGTTCAAGCTTCAGTACCAACACAAAGAAAATGGGGGGGGGGTAGGAATTTGATCAAAATCATGTATGAAACTATTACAATGAAAATCATTTGTATAATTAATTTACACTAAAAGCAAAATATTGTTTTTTGCTGTCTTTTGACGAGTTCAGTGAAAAAAATAGAATTAACTCTAAATAAAAATACTGTATGCAGTAGGATAAATAAGCCTAGAAATCTAAGTATACTATGGGAATTACAGTTAATAATATATACTGAAAATGTTAGGAAAATAAACCAACTGCTTTGCTACATAGGTAACAATGCAATATGACAGATATGAGTTGATTTCATGTCACAATGTATATGTATATCAAAACATGATGCACACCTTAAATGTGTAATAAAAATTGCATGCAAATTGGTGCAAAAACTCAATGGTTATTTCAGAGTAATGAAATGGAAGTGGATTGGGGGTTCTTGATCTATCTATCTATCTATCTATATCTATATACATAATGTGTGTATGTATATACACACATGCATACATATACATAGTTCATGTATATGTGTATAAATACATATTGAGTGACTGTAAAAATGCTATATTTATGACCCAATAAAACTGGACAACTACCTTGCATGTCCTAACAGTTATCAACCTGGTACTAACCCTCTTCCAGACTCATTTTGTGGAACTTTTATGTTAGGTAGGTGATAATGGACTCCTGTAGGATGGGAATCTTGTGTTGACTGTTGAAACTGGGTCATGCTTTAGGCCTGCCTGCTTTGCACTGGCACAGGAAAAGCTGCCTCTTTCTCTGGCACTCAGAAAGACATAAACCTCTTTCTTAAGAGAAACCAGTATGCTTCTCTTGCCCTGAAGGGCAGGCCAGAATTAGTTCATTCCTTTAGCTTTCAAAAGATTTTATAACTTTTTCCTTCTCCCAATCCATTTTGGCTTTACAGCTTTTAAGAGTATCTGTACTTGTTCCATTTGCTTCTTTTATAGCAGAAAAAGTGAACAAAATATGACAGTAAGTTTATTATAGTGCCAGCTTCTTTCTAATAATCATTTGAGACTTTTTAATAATAAGAAGTGAGAATTTAGATAGTAAAAAGTGATTATAATCCTTCTGCTCTTAAAATATTATCCATGTACAGTGAAAGCAGGGGTTATAATTTGTGGAGGGGAAGGAAAAAAACAAATCGTTTAAATAGGGATACAGGTGGACCCATTGTAACAATGAGATGTACAAGTCGTATGTCGAAAACGAACTTTACAAATTTCGTGTGGGGGGGGAGGAGGGGAGAGGATGGGATGGGAAGGGAAAACAAAGGAGGAGGCTGCAATGCTTGATAAGAAATGTACTCATTATCTTGCCCATGTAATTGTAACCCCTCTGTATAATATTTTCACAATAAGAAAAAAAATATTATCCATGTGAAGTAGCTTTAATGAAAGCAAACTGCTAAGCAAATAGAATATGGAATATCAATTTCTAAATTGTAAATATTTTCTTATTTGTCTGTTTTGTGTGTGTGTGTGTGTGTGTGTGTTGCTCCCCAGCACCTGCAGCTTGGCAGTGCTCTGCCATAGAACTACAACCTCATTCTTCAAATCTGGCTTTCGGTGTTGCTTAGTACCTTCTTTTTAACCCTGGGAATAAGAGACCAAGAAAGTACACATGTACTTCTATGTGGTCATGGCTGGAAATCTAGTCATACAGCCAATGAGTTTTGTGGTCACTCAGTGTCCAGTACAACAGAGTCATGATATATTCAACTATACCTCCCCTCAGTCATTCACAGTACTTTGCAAAAGGGAAAAAGAAACCTGAATTGCAGTAATTTATGCTGCAGTTTACTACCTCTTTAATTCTAAACCTGCCACCTACACTAATACAATTAGAATATTCTTCTTCTAGCTTGAATTGTTATAGCACATTAGATGGCTTTTTCTGTGTTCCTTTCAGAATGTGTGTGTGTATGAGAGAGAGAGAGAAAGAGAAAGAGAGAGAGAGAGAGCACATGTGCATGTGTATGATGAGGAGGGGATTGTTATTTGGCTTCATATTAAAATACATTATCTACCACTTCTCTATTAAATAGGACTGGAAATAATCTTTGGTGATCTTAACACAATGTTCATAATTGACAGCTGAACTGACCAGGAAATGATTTTTAAGATGCCTGCCTCCCATGTAATGGTGTCTAGATATTTAGTGCTGGGGCTAACAGTTTCCTGATGCAAATTATAGTCTAGATGTTCTGAAAAAAAAAAAAAAGGCTCTGAAATAAGCAGAGGCTTCAACTTCAAGGGTGGAATTGAAAGTAGTCTCATCAGATGCAAGCCTAGGTCATCTGCGGCCACAGTGGTTCATTCAACACAGTAGTGCAGTAGGAAAATAGTCCCTTTAATGCCATAGTTATAAAGTTGAAAAACCATATTTAAAATATTGAAAAACAGTATTTCTCAGGTGTAAGAGATATATACAGGAAGTTCATTCTTAAGGCAATTCATTGCCAGAAAGTTTAGATCACACATAATTGCACCTATTCAATGAAAAACTATGACTAATAAGAGAAAAAAGTCTTTGACTTTCATTAATGGAAAGAGTATACATTTTAATTATGCTCCAAGATGTTACAGACCTGGAAATTAAGAAATTTCAATCCGTATAAAATAGATTTATTGTCAATATGCAGTCATTAATATAACCCATGGAGATGAAACATCACTGTGTACAAGGCTCAGATGCTCTAAAATGTTATCTTACCTCCATGTATGTTCTAACAAGTGATAAAATATGTAAAATTACAATGCAAAGAAAAATACTACAAGAAAAATTGTTGCAGATCTTTATATGAAAATCCTTTATTTCAAAGCTCTGTCCACTAGGAATAATACCATACTACAGATCAGAACCCAAGTAAACTACTTTTTTTTTTTTTTTGAGGTTACAATGCTCAACAACATACTGGATGAACTAAAAACATATGGCAAGAATCAAGATACAAAGCCTTCAATGATGTTAAAGAAGAAAATGTTAATAAAGAAACGAGAGTGGAACCATTCATTGTTCTAGGTTGATTTTCTGCTGGAATGGTCTCCATTTATAGCACTCACAAGAGGTCTATAGAAGGGTAAAAATGGGACCAATCTCAGCTTTACTGAAAGGATTTTCAAATCAGAACAAACCCAAGCTGTTATAATACACTGTTGCTAGTGATTTCTACTCTTTAGCCCTTGGCCCTTTTTTGGTGCTTTTTTCCTAATTTCAAAATAACAGAATTGACCTATCTCATCAGTTGTAAAGACACTAATTCTGGTTCAGACATCATAAGATTCGGACATGTCTATCCTGTGTATGCAAGTCACTTCCCCTTACACATTGAGACTAACCTTAATTTGGGGGAAAAGATTAAGTATTAGGAATTACTTTCCTTAATCAGAGGTTTGCCTGTTGGCAAGATGCTTTGGTTGGTAGCAATGTAAGAAATTGTTGACAGGTTTGGTCAGAACAGATAAAAAAGATGGCACTACTGAATTACTGTAACTCATTGTGGTAGGTTTCTGTAGTTAGGAAGAAATGACCTATGGATGTGCCCAAGTATTTCAGAGGGAGAAAAATGTATCTTAAAAAGTTAAAATAAAAACATTAGAAAAGGAAACACAAGAAAATACAGCAAAATAATAATACTGTAGTGATGGCAGGAAAGAGAATTCTTACAGCCAACTACCTTGGTAAGAAGTATCTAGCATGAAAAAAATCACTTTCCCATTTTCTTTTGTGCTACATTAACAAGTATTCTTCACATGAAGAGGAAGAGGAAACCACTTACACTTTTCTTCAAGGGTGGGGGTGTCTTTTGGAAATGAGCATTACAGACAGGAAGGAAAGGTAGGGAAAGCTCACTCAAAGAGGTCCTCAAACATGCGCTGTCCCATTGCTATGTATGCTTCTTTCTCTTCTGGTGTCATCTGGGTCACAAGCTCTGGCCGCTGGCTCACTTCACTATAGGAGAAAGGACGGCCAGCCACTGTGACAGTTGGGTCATCTGTTACTTCCTCAAACTCATCATCCTCGTCTTCATCTTCTTCCCGGTTGCGGGCAGTCACAGCAGCAGGTCGGGGTGGAGAGTCATCATCTGACTCGCTGGTCTCGCTCTCTGAGTCACTGCCATTGGCGGCAGGCACAGGAGCCGCTGTCCCCACTGAGCCAGCTGTCACGGAGGTAGTCTTCTTCTCATGAATGAGGAGTGCTCGCATCACTTCCTCGTTGTCATCAGGCCCAGCCCGGCCATCCTCTCGCTCCTGGAATGTGTCCATATTTATGCCACCTGAGGGTTAAAACCCAGAAAGTCAAGATCCTTACACAGAAAGAACATTCCTTTATGGCTAATCAAATATATACTTGAACATACATTATATAGATGATAATAAAAAAAAAACACAGAATCCATTGCTTCCATTTCTGGAGCTGCTGTCCCATCAAATATTAAAAATATTTCTTATAAACTGAACCTAATTGCAGCCCATGGATTTTGCAGGTAAAATAGTATGGATTTGAGTCTTGGTTCTTCTCCAGTTGAGCTGTCTATCTTGAGGAGGTTACTTACTCTCTAAATGTCAGTAACTTTTCTGTAAAATGGGGTGATAAAAGGATGTACCTCCTAAGGCTCTGAATAAGAACAGATGAAATAATGTCTATGAGGGGCCAGGCATAGCAGATAGCAAAGCATGTGCTCCTGATCTTGTTTAGTAAAAGCCAAAGGCCTTTCAATGGCCTATAAGGTCCAATGGAATTTGCAGCCTCTCCTGGCCACCTGTCTCTCACAGCTATTTCTCCTTCTCCTTACTCTACTCTAGCTGCAGTGGCCTCCATGGTATTCTTTGTATGTACCAGACACTTCTACCTCAGAACATTCGAACTCACCCCTGAGCCTAAAATCTCTCCTCTAGGTTTCCATACCATATACTCCCTTCTATCTTCTATAACTTGATTCAAATGCCACCTTATCAACACCTTGTTTTCCCCACCACACTCATTTTCAGTTATTTAGTGAATAACTTACGTATACTGTTTGTCATCTCCGTTCCAAGGACGGAGGATTAACCATAGATATTTGCCTTCTTCATTCACTGATATCCATGGTACCTAGATGATATCTACCTCTGCTAAGTATTGATAAATGGGTCAAAAATGGTAGTTTTATTTTCCTGAGGCAAACTAAGCACACTTTGAAGTCTTCATAGAAAGGAAGCTAATTTCAGGAGTAAATATTCTTCCACATCGCTTATTTTATGTACATATCTTAATGGATATACTTCAGGTCAAACTTGTTTTTTCAAGCATTTTGCACTTTGATAATACCATATATAAGCATATATAAAAGGTTTAAAAGTGGTGCATGGTATCAAATTCCCTTAAATCAAATACCTAGCACTTCTTAGTTGTGTGATTTTGGTCAAATCATATTATCTATCTCTCTCTCTCTTTTCTTTGATTTTCTCATGTTCAAGAATGAGTCAGCCAGGCACTGGTGGCTTATGCCTGTAATCCTAGCTACTTAGAGGGCTGAGATCTGAGGATCGAGGTTCAAACCCAGCCGGGGCAGCAAAGTCCATGAGACTCTTATCTCCAATTAACCACCAGAAAAACCAGAAGTGGCACTATGGCTCAAGTGGTAGAGTGCTAGCCTTGAGTTGAAGAGCTCAGGGAAAGCACCCAGGCCCAGAGTTCAAGCCCCAAAACCAACAAAAATAATAATTTTTATTATTCACTTAATTATTGTGGCAACTAAGTAAACATGAAGTGCTTAGTACGGGTCTGGCACCTGGGAAAGTGTTATCTTCTATTACTGTCAAGAGAAGACTCGGGACCAACTCTGGACGTGGATGAGGTAAAAAGCCTCTCCGTTAACACATAAGAAGTATTAGCTGGAATGCTAGACATTTAACTCCTAAATGAGAGACTGGGCATGTAAGAGAGAAAAGGAGGTCAGAGAGAAAACAGGCTTATGATGATGTGGATGCCAAAGAGAGAATTAAAATCAAATGTAACCCTAGAGTTCTGACTTGCACTGCAGTAATGCAGTGGAAGCAACAACAATAACCACAAAAGGGTAAGGAATGCTGTGAGTCTAACCATGGATGCTACTAAGCAATTCTGGAGCTCACTGGCTGAGCTATAGCAAAAAACAGATGAGCCAAAGGTTACAAAAGTGGGAAGAAAGGTAGCAGATTTTTATAGAGGCAACTGCAAGGAAATGTGATACAGAAAGATCATCTAAAATGCATTGAAGGACAGACCAAGTCAGGTATGGGGCAGGACAGGATACTACTCCCTATTCATGCTTCCAGAACCAAAGCAACAAATGAAATGTCAAGGAAAAACCAAACAGATAATGGAAATAAGACATCATTCATGATTTAGCTATATAAAAACAAGATGTGATGCTTTGTCATTAGGTCTCAAGTAAAACATGTTAGGATTCAATATGGTCTGGAAAAAAACAAAACAAAAACCAAGGGTATAGGTAGTTTTCCATAACGAACACAGAACCAAAAGGAATTAAAACTTTCAGTACAGTGATGACATGACTGAAGTTCTGTCAAAATCCAAAAAGATATCAAAATAATTTGAAGTTTGAGAATAAGAAAGTACAGAACAAGTAAGATTTGCTTCATGCATTCATTAGATAAAGCCTGTTCAACAGAACGAAATTTATCAGGGTCAAATCTAAATTTGTCTAGTACTAGAAAAATTCTATCCCATTTTGCAGAGAGAACTTCAGTAGACTAGATGACTTACATAAGGCCCATACAAGTTCTATTCTACTATTTTAAGTAACTGTAAATATCAAGTATTAAACTTAAGATTTTAACTATAAAATATTGGTTAACAACAGTTTTACGACATTTAATTTTGTTTCTAAGTTCAAAGGAATGAAGATTTGGCAAGAAGCCAAGCTAGGGAAAGCAAATCTATTAAACAGACAGCCTAACTACTACATAATCTAAAACAACTTGAATCAAAATAACTAAACATAGCAAGCTAATTAGTGAGGAGAAGGGAGAATAAGGAACAGTTGTCAGAGAATTTTTTTTTCTTTCTGATAAAATATCAGAGAAAGGGCTAAAGATGTGGCTCAAATAGTAGGCCCTGAATTTAAGCCCAACCAACTCAAGAAAAAATAAAGAGAATCACACCAAAATACATGCTTTTGGCATCACATACATATTCAAAACACATAACATTCTAAAAAAGGCAAACAGAGAGAGAGAGAGAGAGAGAGATTTTTCAGTTACTGATGAATTCCTAGCATTCTGACACTAGTATGGATATAAACCTGGGAACTGGGATGGAGAAATATAATAGAGGTATAGATAGATATTCCCTGTTACCTCTGCTTTCCTGTTTTTATCCAGTCTTAGGCTCCTATTTTCTATATTACCACCTCAGTCTTGAATCCAGTAACTTACAGTAGGGCTTCCAAGTAAAATCTCAGTTCTCAAACTTGTAAAGATAATGCCATTGTCAACCATTTCTGGCTCACAGAATTTAATTTATCAATCTTCTTGGACTGTAAGAATCCCAATCCTTTTTTTGTGCGGTATTCCTTGTATATATTTCAGGTAGCACAAGTCCTACTTCTAGCTATTCAGAAGGCCTAAGATCCAGGAGCATCAGAGGTAAGGCCAACCAGACAAAAAGTTTCCGGAGGGGCTGGGAAGGTGGCTCAGTGGTAGAGTGCTTGTCTTGCATGCATGAGGCCCTGGGTTCAATTCCTCAGCACCATATAAGCAGAAAAAAAAAAAAAAGCTGGAAGTGGCGCTGTGGCTCAAATGGTCTTGAGCTGAAGAGCTGAGGGACAGCACCCAGGCCCAGGCCCAGAGTTCAGGCCCCATGACCAGAACCCCCACTCCCCCCCCCAAAAAAAAAGTTTCCGGAGACACCCATCTCACCCAATAAAAAAAATGTGGTGGAACACACTTGTCATCCCAGGTATGTGGGGAAGTGTCAATAGGATTGCAGTCCAGGCTAGCCCAGGGCAGAAAGTGAGACCCTATTTTAAAAAAAAAGAATGGGGCTTAGGGAATGTCTCATGTGGTACAGTACCTGCCTGGCAAGTGCAAGGATCTGGGTTCAAGCCCCAGTACTGCAAGAATAAAAAAGTGTGTGGGGAGAGGGATTAGGTATGTCCTTATAGCTCCCAATTCAGTAAAATAAAGAAATGAACTTTGGAGATGAATTTGGCTACCTTGAGCAGAGTAAGATTTTCCCATGACAATAAGATAAAGACATTATAATTTTTCAAATTTAAAAATAGATATAAAAAGCTATTTGACTAAGGTGAAGGGCAATACAAGTATATAGGTATCCTGATTGTAAGTCCTACTACTGATTTTCTTCCTTCCTGATACAGTGCAACTATTTGTAAAGTGAGTACAATAAGTTATCAATAAAATTAAGAACTGTCCACTAAACCTAGTTCATTTTCCACTGAACCCAAGATGCATCCATCTTTCTGACATCTACTCTTACCTTCTTTCATGTCCTCAGAACCATAGGCTCCTTGAACAGTGCTCTCTCTCAACCAAATGGGCCTCTCTTTGGCAGATTTTCCTTCCAGTGAGGTTCGATGAACGTCTTCTTGGTCGTCCATGTTAATGACAACATTCTGCGTGTATAAGTCCTCATAGGAAGGGCCCTTGCTGGTCCATGCTTCCCGGTGGTGCCCCCCTGCCAGGCCAGCAGCTCCCGCAGTAGTTGCTGCTCGATCCTTGCTGTTTAAAAAGATTAAAGAACAAGAAGAAGAAAAAGTCAAGTCTTAGTGTTGGGAAAAAGGGCGGCTAGTGATTACTGAAGTATTCAGAGTAAATGCTATCTAGCAACCATATAATCCTATCTAGAAATCTACAGTTCTGGGGGAAAGCTGCATGGATCAGAGCATTGTGTTTGTTTGTAAGGTCCTCAAATACTAGATCATTTGACGTATACAAATGAGTGAAGTTTTACACATTGAGATATTTCAATAAATCTACTTGGAGGAGGGGAAAAATGACATGGTGACATGATCCACTTAAAAACACCAACCAAGATGTGTTTCCCTTTGAGAGCACACACACACTCTGCTAGAGTGTGCCCCTGCCTTTCTGCTTGTCTGTCTGCCTACTTGCTTAGTTACTCACTTACTCAATAAAGCTGTCAAGTTTTCTTACTATAAAAATTTTTTAAAGATAAATAAAACACTAATCTAGCACAAAGAAAAACAAAACATCTACCAATGACATCTTTCATAAGAAGTTTGTTTTATCAAAAATGAAGACAAAATAAAACGTTATATTAAGAAATACTTAGTTCAACTCAGAATAAGTCAAAGTGGAAGTTAGAAAAGTATTTCACACAGCAGGACCTAACTTGAAATTAACATTATCCTGCCACTTGCTACTGAGTAAGGCACATCCAAATCTCTGTACAGATCCAACCTATTTTCAACCAAAATTTGATTGACAAATTTTGATTGAAACTTGTCAATCTTATCTGTCCCAACCATTGTTTCTGTTCCACAGGGATTGTGACCTGTTTCTCAGTCTATTTTGTTTTGCTCCCCAAGACCTTCTTTGCTGTTAGCATGTTACTTAGCTTTCTCTAGTCATTTAGTTTCTCCATCTCTACAATGAACCAAGAGTCTCATCTTTCAGATGTTTTGTTTCCCTGGATTCTTTTAGCTATTAAAAATGCCTTTGGATATACCTGACTCTGCCTGAGCTCATGCCTTATCTTTCTCTGCCTGCAAATGACACTTTTCCCTGCAACTTCTACACAGAATTCCCCTGCTCTGTGTGTTTTATCCCATAAGCTACTGTTGTGATTCCTAAAGTACCTGATCAACGCATACCTTTTGCTATGTCCTTTTCAGTGTCCACTTGACCTATGTTTCTCCTTCTCTCTCATTTCTGTCAATCTTTCCTGTGGATCCTAGACTATCTCCTGTGTGGAATCTGCCCCACTGTCTCAGCAAATACTTCTCTTGTCACCTCATAAGCCACTTATCTTCCTTTATTTTAGTCCCTTATTTTTTCTGCAAATACCATCGCTCCTCTTATCTACCTGGACTTTCTACCTCATGTGTAGTAGGTTTCTCTGATGTCTATCTTTGTCCATCTATCTGAAGGACCTATTAGGCCACTCCCTCAGACAGTGTGTTTTTGACCATCCTCTGGAAGTAACCATTCCTCCTGCCCAGGCTCTGTTATCTACAGGACCACTGCTACTTGTGCAATCAAACATCTCTTTCCAGTTGTTCAACCCAGGTTGATGCAGTCATCTAATCCATGCCTTCAGCTACTGTCTGTGTTCTTTCCCTTGTTCTCACTATACAGCTACTTCAGAGCCACCCTTTCCCACACCCTTTTCTTCCTGGCACCCAGTCTATCTTTCCATGTCTCAACCACTTCTTTTGCCTGCTTCCTTCTTGTTTGTCTCCTTGCTCCCACTTACTTGTTCTCCCACTCTGAGTCTTTCTAAATATAGCCAATCCATCTATTTGTCTTGCTGTATTTTGAGGTCTCCTGCTACAGCTGCATGTAATTGGTTTTCTCTACTTCTATTTCTGCATTCATCTGATGTTACTTTTTGTACCATGTACTATTTGTCTTGATTTTAACCATCCCTAGTTGTTCTATTGTCTTTTGGGGTTTTGTTTTTTTTCATTTTGATGTATTATTTTACATGTTTAGAGGCATTGTGCCGTTGGGCTCCTAAGAGTATCCTTCTTTGGTATCACTATCTGTTGTCTTTTGAAAGGCTGGGTGGTGGCCTTCACTGTAATCTGACTCTTACTTTTGTGTATACTGGCTTTTTGAAAATTTTGTTCCCCCCCCCAACATTTCCTTTTCTTTCTCTTCTCTCCTGATTTTTTTTTTTTGTGCTTACTCTCTACATTCCCACTATCCTCCCTCACCCATTTATTTCCCTCCTTCCTATGTCTCTTCTATCCTCAGCCAGCTTCCTTATCCTATAAGGCTGAGCCTGCTCCTAGACTTCTCTGTCCCAAATTGTCTCCCTCCAACTTAGTTAACTCTGCTTAGGAAAGACAAGAAAGGCATGGTTCTAAAGCTCTTACCTGGCAAACTACATTATGTCTTTTCTTCATCCAGCCTCCTGAATGACTCACTCACTCAATTCTGACGCTAGTTTCTCTTTATCCATAATCCTAAACATGGTTTTCAATATACTCTCTTTAACGTTAACTGAGGACTATCTCATAAATGCATAAAAAGTACTTGTAATAGAGAAAACAAGAAAATTAGAAAGAATAGGACAACTACAATGAATACTAGTCTTTTTTTTGGGGGGGAAGGGGCGGTCCAGTCATGGGGCCTGAACTCTGGGCCTGGGCGCTGTCCCTCAGCTCTTCAGCTCAAGACTAGCACTCTACCACTTGAGCCACAGCGCCACTTCCAGCTTTTTTCTTTTTGCTTATGTGGTGCTGAGGAATCGAACCCAGGGCCTCAAGCATGCAAGGCAAGCGCTCTACCACTGAGCTACCTTCCCAGCCTGAATACCAGTCTTTTGTTTTCAGTTTTCTGGTATAGAAATTCAAGGTAGATTTTAATTCAGTTTGAGACAATAGAATTTTTAATTTAAATTTTTATTTTTTTGAATGATGTTAAGGTTTTGAACTCAGGGCTTCAGGCCTCACACTTACTAGGTAAGTAAGTGCTCTACTACTTCAGCTGCTCTTCCAGCCCTAGCTTTAGTTATTTTTTTCAAACACTGTTTCCCATTTTTCTCCAGGACTGGTCTGGACTTTGATCCTCACATCTTTTTCTCCGTGTAGCTGCAATTACAAATATATTCCAACACACCCAGATATTTTTGCTGAGATAGGGTCCTACTCACTTTTTGCCTGGAGCTGGCCTCAAACTGTAATCCTCCCAATCACTGTCTCCCAAGTAGATGCGATTCAGGGATTACAAGTAAAAACCACTGCTCTCAGCCCAAAACAGCAGAAATGTAATCCCATTTGAAATATGTCTTAAACTTTTTTCAAGAACATATATTTTTTTAAGTTACTTTTTTTTATTGTGAAAATACTGTCAAGGACATATTTTTAACCATAGTTAACTCTACAAATTTTATTTTACCTTTACTACAGACACAAACCGTAAATTACCTGCCAAGGTGATGTGCCACTAAAAAAAAATCTGGGTAAGAGACAACTACATTTCTTCTGTATATTTACATTTCTTCTATGGAGAAAATGTGCATATTTTTATCGAATTTGACAGGAATAATCATGGTTGAGTGTTTTTCAAATTGTTTTTTAGAACTTTCAAAAGGTAAGACTTATAAGAGCATTGTATCACATTAAAATAGATTACTTGGGAGGAGGTGGGGTACTAGAAATAAACCAAAGGCCTTGTACATGCTAAGCATGTGCTCTATCACTGAGAAATAAACCCAGTCTTTCTAACCTACATTTTAAAAGATCTTTAACATAAGTATAAAAGATGATGGAAAAGAGAAGATTAAAGCAAACAAGGAATTCCTTGAGAAAGACAGAAAAACTTTGAAGAATCACCAATGGGTTGACCTGTTGAAAGGCTAAAACTGCCCATCAACTTCTGGATTAGGCTTGCTGATTACTGCCCCTGAAGTATCTGACCTAGGACATTAACATTTAACTGATGGCAGTCATTGAATCCCATATTAAAACAAACATTCAAACAAAAAAATGTTGTCTCTGAGCTCTTGGACACTTGATGCTTCCTTTCTTATACTTGGGGGAAGATGGGTTATTATGTCCCTAAGGCAGGAGGAGCTATTATAGAACTTAGAGAGCTCCTACAGAACAGAAAGGCCAAATCAATTCCACTCCAGAGTATAATATCTAGGTAGTGGATATAACAGATGCTTGGTGGGACCATCTGAGTCAAAATAACATCTTCTAATTTAGTTCCAATGGTTATTCTCAACTATTTTGTTATGGCTGGCAGCTCTAGGAACTCCATTCTGTCTTTCTTGTGTGTCTCCATTTCCTGCCACCCTTCTTCCTTGATGATCAGACTATTAAGTTTTCTTTTTCTTGATCAGTTCATTTCCCCTACTTTCTGACCTGTCACTTCTAGAGTCACAATCATTCCTGACAAGGTAACTTGATCACAGCATACTACTGCTGGGCTTCTGGTGTTGCTGTACCACTGCAACTAGCCTGAGTCAAGAAGTCAGGGTTACTCAAAGATGCTGAAATAGGAGGCAGACTGTGGTAAAAAGCTACTATAGTGGGAAGCATTTTGACAAACAGGATGAATAACTAAAGGTAGAAAAAAAAAAGTCTGAAACTATTGTTACTGTGTAGAAGGCAGAATATATATATATATATACACACATATATATGTATAAGACATATATATATATATTTATATATATATATATATACACACATGTTTTCATAAAAGCAATTTTTCTCATAGGTTTCCTTCTAGGTTAGAGCAGCAGTATAACTTAGGTGGGCTGAAAAAAAAAGTCAAAAAGCAAACTTGATAAAAGTGACAGTAACAAAAACTTAAGGCTACCTATGTTGTAGATGATAACTCCTGCCAACAGTGGCTCTTCTCATCATTGCTTACTGACTTTATTCAAATACCAGGGACTAGTTGCTCTAAAGAACTCAGACCTTCTTTAGTCCAAGAAGGTAAAACTTTTTCTTTGCCAGATGCTAGTTTAAAAGTAAGTACATAATGATAAAGAGTGCTTGCTTGCCTAGAAAGTACAAAGCCTGCATTTCAAACCCCAGTAAGGACCCAAATAAATCAGTGACTGAATGAGTAAATAAATAAAACCATATAAAGCAATTTTAGACACTGAAACACTGGAGACAGACAAAATAAAGGGGGCACTCTGGGAAAGCCTTCTTCAGTCTTAAAATAAAAAGAAGATATAGTCCATTTTTCTGCATTTGGATTATTTATCTGCAGGTAATAACCTGGAAACACATGAACACATTAAACTAGTTCTCCATACCGTCCAAAAAGACAACCAAGAGACTGAGCTCAACAGAAATAAAGATGGAACAAACATAGCTCCTTCAGAATGCTATTAATATAGAATTATACTGCTTCAGAGTATCTCATCAAAGACAATTTTTTTTTATTGTTCAATCTACTTCTAGTTGGATTTTCTATTATCATAGACAAAGACATTCTAATTGATACATGGAGTTAACCAGAAAATATAATAACTGATATAGATACAAAGATTTCTATGTGTCTAGATTATTTTTATGAAAGAAATTCAATTTGCACAAGACTCTCTATTCTGAAACATTTCCACTACAGGAAATAACATACTAAGAGCTGCTCTAAAAAACTATACACCTAGACTGTCCAGCTCTATAGTAGTAGGTGGCTATAAATTCATAATGGGAAAGAGGAGAGAAAAAAAAGGGTAGAATACAACCATATTTTATGGCATGGCAGAACTAAAACTGCCTCTGTAACTCAAATCAAGTACCCTGATTTGGAAGAAAAAAAAAAAAAAGGAAGCCAGTGTTGAAAGTATAAACTTGCACTTAAAAAACTAAGGCCAGAAGCTGAGTGAGCACTGGTGGCTCAAGCCTGTAATCCTAGCTACTCAGGAGGCTGAGATATGAGGGCTGTGATTCAAAGCTAGCCTGGGGAAGCAAAGTCTGTGAGACTCTTATCTCCAATTAATTAACAGAAAACTGGAAGTGGAACTATGGCTTAAAGTGGTAGAGCGCTAGCCTTGAGCAGAAGAGTTCAGGGACAGGGCCCAGACCACAAGTTCAAGCCCCACAACTGACAAAAAAAAAAAAAAAAAAAACCTAAGACAAAATGTGTAAATGTTTTGAAGTGGGAAATCAAATGCTGCATGTCAAAAAAAAAAAAATGTGGATTGGCCAATAGTTGGCTGAGTTGCTTCAGGCTCAAGCAGAATAAGTTGTAGAAGTTAACCTAACTGAATATTTTGCCAAAGATTCACAATGTTCTCTATTCAGTACAAATACATTTCATCACAAGCACAAGTTACTAAGATAAACAAACACAACAGAGCTCAGATTCTATGTGGCATGCTCTTTAGTACGCTAGGAAGTTACTTACCCAATCTTGCTCCTCAAAGTTAAAACAAGGGAAATTATTAAAAAGCTCTTGGTAAGAGCATAGGGCCACCACTTACCTCTGTTTCAGGGCTGGGATTTCTGTGGGTTCTGGCTCAAGTATTTCATAGGCCAAGTTCACATCCTCTGTCTCCCGAAGCAATGCATAAATGGGCTCAATTTGTTCATTAAACCTTGCCAAAAGTGTGCGTGCATCTTTTTTGGGCATTGCTGATTCATCCTCTTCTACCTCTGTATGGCAAAAAGTACAGTGGAAAGTTCCTACAGAAAAAACAAAGTCTCAGGTTAGGGAGATGAAATCTTCCAGACAAGCTATTAGCAAAGAGCTAATCTCAACACCCTATTAAAATATTCAAATATATTTAAAGAGTTGAAATAATCTCACAGTGGACACCCATGTTTCCACCATTTAGATTCTGCGATTATCATTTTGCTAACTTTACCATCTGTCTACCCATTTCTTCTTAATAATTCTCTTTTTTATGCATTTCAAAAGTTTTTTCTTTTTGGGGGGTACCAGTCCTGGGCTTGAATTCAGGGCCTAGGCGCTCTCCCTGAGATTCTTTTTCTCAAAGCTAGCACTCTACCACTTGAGCCACAGCACCACTTCTGGCATTTTCTGAGTAGTTTACTGGAATAAATCTCACAGACTTTCTTGCCCAGGCTAGCTTTGACCTGTGATCCTCAGTTCTCAGCCTCCTGAGTAGCTAGGATTAGAGGAATGAGCCACTAGTGTCCTGTATCATTCCTACCAGTTTTTAACCCTAATATTTCTAAGATATTTACATTTATTTTAGCCTACAGTTCAAACCTTTATAGCTTATCATTGTACTTGTATCCCTTGACAAACAGTTTCCTTTTTACATGCTATCCAATTGGTTTTCTATTACAGGAAGAACTAAATAAATACCTAAAATTAAGATTCCAGTCATCCTGTATGTCACTACAGGGCTCTTTATGCTTACTAACCATTTGTATCTATTAAATATAATCAATTTATTATATATTTTTAATATCCCTAACACCCAACTTAGAACTACATTAATTTCTTAGAAACCTCTAGATTTTTCACATCGACTATCATTTCGCTAAGCTAGATCATTATTACAGCCTAAAAGGGCTTCCTAAACATGATCCTTGAGTCTATGTTTTCCTTCTACAATTCCAAGTTTCCTAAACCACCACTTCGTCATCTCCTTTTCCTTTTCTACAGTCTATTTGATAACTGAATTTCTAATGCTCACAGCATGAAATTTGAATTTCTCATCCTAACATTCAAGACCTTGAGGAATTTGACCCTAAGATACTATAATCCAGCCAGAGTCCTTTCTTTACATACCAAAGCAAGACAAACATCTGAGATTAGTAACTATTTATATAGTGCTGTTTCTAAAACAATTCCATATACACTTTTTGATCCTTATACCAATCTTGTAAAGTGATGTCAAACTGAGGCTCTCAAGAACTTATTCCAAGTCACACAGCTAAAGAATAGAAAAATAACAGCGGTTAACATATCTGAGTGTTTATAAAGTGCCAGGTATTGCCAGCCTTTGAGACTGGTATTATTGTTGCTCATTCAAGTATGTAAAATATAGAAGATCCAATGAGCTCAGTAATTTGCTCAAGATGATACAACTACTAGCTAAGAGGATAGGATGGAAATTAAATCAGTTCAAACTACTGTGCTGTAGCTCATATTCTTAAGTATCACCTAACAGTCTGTATCAGTAGCCACTTGATTTCCAGTTTGGTTTTTTTATTCACAATACCAAGGCTATGCATCTTCCCTTTCTGATTAAATTTACTTGAGGGATTAAAAGAGATAATATGCATACTTGGTACAGGGCACTTAGTAAGAAGTCAAACATTCAACTTTGAAAGACCTCATGTGTGACTGATACATAATCCATCTTAACCTCTCTTTTCTCAGGTACAGAATAAACAAACCAGGCATTTCTGTTTCAATGTAAAACCTGATCCTATTGATATATTCCCGGTGGTTTCTTTACTGATCCCACAGCCACCCAATAATAAGCAAATTCTTGTCTAAAACATTTTTCTTCCCATCTTCCAGTTGTCTAAAAAATACCTAATTTTCTACATCTACCACAAACAAGTAAGAGAGGGAAAGAGAAAAAGGAGGGAGAGGGAAAGATGGAGGGAAAGGGAGGGAGAGGGATTGGGGGGGGCTGGAGCAGGGAAACAGAGACAAAGACAGACAGAGCAACATGCTCAGGTGGGAGGTGGCCCAGAACTCCTAGGCAGGCATGGCATTTGTCAAACAGAATCTCACAGCTCATTATCATCAGGTAGGGTTCTCTGTAACCATGATGGAAATGACACAGAACCAAACTACTATATTCATGATGACAGGCAAAAGCAAGTACTCTGTATAAACTACAGAAAAAAAAAGATCCCAGCAACCCAAGTAACTGCTGCTTCTTTACCAATTACAACTTTGGCCTTGCAGGTAAGAGACATAAAAATACCCAGTCACAGAATTACTTTCATTTTTTGACAGTGCCTAGTCCAAGATAATTATCCCCTAATCCTCTCAAAAATTACCCAACAAAAGTCCAAGTACTCTAAGTCTGTCTAGTACCACCTCACCAAGAGACTCTATAAATGGATCCTTTTGTTAGAGAGAACATTCACAAATTTAACTTTATTATAGGCTTATATAGCATGTCTTTGACTAAAGGGTGTAAACATACAGATTCTGGCTGAGTCAACTGGACAAGAATACCATTTATCAGAATAAAGAGAAGAACAAGTTCCTTTTTCTTTGTAAGTAGAAGTTACCATTTTATATATCTGAATCCATGTTGTCTCCACTAGCTATGAAAATGGATGTAATAAGCCTACTTATTAAAACTGCTGAGAGCTCAATAGAGAGCTCAATAAATACTAGAAATTTAGATATAAGAATCCATAAAATATAGCTAGTAACTGAAGGCAACATAGGAACCAAAGAGATTAAGGAGAGTGAGGAGATAGTCAAGTTATATATCCAATTAAAGAAAAATAAATCCTTGAGAAACAGAAATGGTACAACCACAGGTATACCAAGAAAGTATTTGAAGGTAATGGTAAGGTATTAATTTTTCAGGGCCAACCAGAACTAAAAAACTAGAATTGATATTTAGTTACAAAGAACGAATAGTAACTTACTAGAGAGATTTTAGAATTATCCTCTACTTACTTGTTCCATGCTGTTTCCTTCTTCAATAAAACATAAAGAATATAATTCACGTAGGAGTTAAAAACTAACCATATAAAATAAGATCAAACACAAAGGCGCCATGCCTATGTGCCTCTGATCATATAAAATACTATTTATCAAAATGAAGCCCAGGAAATGAAAATAAGAGGGTTTTCTTGGTTTTGGTTTTTTGGTCTTATTTGTTCATTTATCTGTCTTTGGGAGGGGAAGGGGCACAGAAATGGAGAAATATTGGGTAAAAGAAATGCAACAGTACTCATGAGATCCTATATTGAAAATGATCTATACAACTTGTTGGTAGGCATGGGAGGAAAAAACTGGGAGGAAAGAAAGGGATGACATTGTCCAAAAAGGAATGCATCCATTACCTGACTTATGAACTGTAATCCCTCTATATATCACCTTTATAACAACAATTTAAAAAGTATAAAAAGTAAAATTAATTATAGTTCTCTGTATCTGCTGAATTTTGAAAACATTATCAATATGGGACTTGGTAAGGTCTGTGCGTATGGAGAACTGTCAAGGAGAACTAAACCATACTTAGAAGACAATTATTCAGTTTAGTAGCTTACAAGTTATCTAGTAGGTTTATATTCTTTTTTTAAAAGGACTTCCATTTCTCATGTGTCAAAGTACCTAACAGATAAACATAAAAGCAAAAGAAGTCAACAGAGCTAAGGGGCAGTCCTCTAACCCTCCCATTACAGGTTTACAAAGCATCACAACCAGCTTCCTCTGTGTCTCCCAATGTGCACCTTGTGCTACAGAGACTTCAGTGCTGTTCTTTCTGCCCAGAATGCTTTCCCTCCAAATGGCTACTCTCCTGATGTGCTTCAGTTCTTTGCTCAAAAGTCACTTCACCACAGCATCCCTACCCAATATTATCTAAAATTTCAACCGTGTCCTATCTACTTCAACAGTCCTATCCCTTCTTTTGCTTTCCTTTTCCTTGATGTTGTCAGTATCTAACTTATTAATTTGACTACATCTAGTTCATTAGTTTCCTTATCTTAAAAAAATGTTAATACTGTAGTTGGGCAGCAGTGGCTCCTGTCTGCAGTCCTTGCTATTCAAGGAGGCTGGGATCTGAAGATCACAGCCCAAAGCCAGCCATGGCAGAAAAATCAGATAGTATATTCAATTAACTATCAAAAAAGCTGGAAGTGGAGCTTTGTCTCAAGAGGTAGAGTGCTAGCCTTGAGCAAAAAAAAAGCTCAGGAACAGTGCCTAGGCCCTGAGTTCAAGCCCCAAGACTGGCACCAAAAACAAACAAACAAAAGGTTATACTTAAATAAAAACAGTTTTCCCAAATACCCCACTACTATTTTGAAAACAATATGTATTTCAGACTTCAGCTTTCAATAAATGAGCATGTTTATCAGTGTAGTAATTCTAATAAAATATTAATGTTTTATTTTTTGTCAGGGGGGGAAGGACAGATAAAAGGGAAGGCAAAAGGAAGAGAACACATCATTACTTGAGAATCTTGGGATGACAATCCATTAACTCTAACATATTTATATATTCAAGCAAAAAAGAACATATGGCCATAAGGACCCTGAATTCTAGCACAATCCAGATTTACCGAGTGACTTACAGAAGGCTTTCTTTCCTATAACATATCAACTGTATGTACAATTGTCAGCTGGCCGCTTTCTTGTGTCACTGAATACAAACTGGGGTTTGGGGACCTGGCTTAAATAGTGATACTAGCCACTGGTAAGACCAGAAGTAGTACTGAAGCTAGGTCCCAGAGCCCCAATCCCTATATGATAACATGCAAGGGCCATGTGAAAACTACACACACAGTGGGTATGTTACAAGAAAAACACATTAAATGTACAAGGAACCCAGATATTTTATAATGGCCATCAGCATGACTATTCTTGATGCTCAGCAGGGCCACATCTTTACTACACTGAAAATTAAAACATACTTCAGAGGGAGATGTTATTTTATTATACTAGGCAGTAAGCAAAACCTCATCTTTTGCTCTGGAGAGAAACGATATCTTCCAAGGCTGCTCCTTATATAAACATCCTTGAAAAGGAGTCCAGAAAATAGGCAGTTAAGTCAGGACCTTTGTACAGGATTTGTATAACATAAGACCCAGGGAGAACTGCAATTACCACATCTGGCAATTGTTCCCAGAGAAAAACCTAGGCTGACATCTCTGAGTCCTATGTTTATTACAAAAACACAAACTATAAATGAGAAGCAGCTTGTCAAAAGCCAAAGGTAAAAATGTGACACTTTAAGGAAGATGATTTCAGACAAATTTAACATACTACAATCATTTAAGAACACCACTTAGAATTATAAATCTGCTTTCCCAAAATCAGTAGGGGTGGAGGGCTAGAACAAGGCCATGGAAACTCAGTACATGGTATGTTCTAAGCATAGTGATGATGGTGGGCATACCCATGACAAATATCCTGTCATCAAGAAGCTTTAAGTTTAATAGAGAAGGTACCTGGAGCTCAACATGATCAGGAAGAGCGTAAAACTAAAGTACACAAGTATTTTAAGAGTTCAAAAACAATATCTTTAGTGAAGGGTACAATGCAAGGCTATAGATGAAACATACCTTCTTGAGGTAGAATTTAGAGAATAAGACTATTATAGAGATCAAGGCAAGGGAAAGGGAGAAACAGATCATTCTAGGTCATAAGAGAAGTAGATTGAAAAATGATACTAAATTGTAATTTCAGTCTGGTAGGAATACAGTATCAAACAGGAAGGCAATCCTAGAATTTACAAGAAACATTTGAGCCCTGAACGCTAAGCTTCATTTCCACTTTTACTTTAATAAGAGAAAACCACTTAAGGATTTTAAGATGAGGTCATCAAACCTAGTATTTACACATGTTCATTTGCTTTAGTGGCATTAACATTCAGGCCCAAACCCAGAAATAGTGATTCAATAGGTCCTGATGATACTTAGGAATGTGAACTTCAAGATGCCATAAGCAATTCTGATGTACACTTTTGGTAGAATAGTTGTTAGGTAATCGGTGATACCAATCAGTTATTCTTAGAATTAACCTCTCAATACTAAGTTGTAAGACAGGACTTACTAATCAAGACCCAGTGAAGAACTTAGATGGAATTTCAATTCTCTGCAATCTTTTCTACATATAGGATAAAGGCAAAAATAAGAATGGAGAACATGCAGGCTAGATCCCCCAATGTGAGAACAGAGAGAAAATAAAGGCTACAAAGATTCTGAAGGTAAAGCTGAGTTCAAAAATACCTTATTTGTTTGATCATCCAGATTCACAAACTACAAAAGAAACTATTTTGCAAATATTCCCTTGTATTCATCAGAGGTGAGTCTGTGCAATACTAGTATCCAAATTTGAAATACAAAGGAATGGAGATTTAGAGATACTAAGGTTACCAATCATAATTTGAAAAACAAAATGAAACAAAAAAAATACCAATCTTGAATTCAAACAAAATTTGTCTCACTTAAAAGATCAGACTCCTGCCGGCGCTGGTGGCTCACGCCTGTAATCCTAGCTACTCAGGAGGCTGAGATCTGAGGATCGCGGTTCAAAGCCAGCCCGGGCAGGACAGACCGTGAGACTCCTATCTCCAATAAACCACCAGAAAACCGGAAGTGGCGCTGTAGCTCAAGTGGTAGAGCACTCGCCTTGAGCTGAAGAGCTGAGGGACAGCGCCCAGGCCCAGAGTTCAAGCCCCACGACCGACAAAAAAAAAAAAAAAAAGATCAGACTCCTTGAATTCTGAATTACACAACTCTGGCTCAATCTATCATTCTTGCCAGTTAGTATAGAAAACTTTTCATATGTATCTATATAAATCCTCCCTCTTGGGCTGGGAAGGTGGCTCAGTGGTAGAGCGCGTGCCTTGCATGTTCAAGGCCCTGGGTTCGATTCCTCAGCACCACATAAGCAAAAAGAAAAAAGCCGGAAGTGGCGCTGTGGCTCAAGTAGTAGAGCACTAGCCTTGAGCTGAAGAGCTGAGGGACAGCGCCCAAGCCCAGAGTTCAGGCCCCACGACTGGACCCAAAAAAAAAAAAAAAAAATCCTCCCTCTTTTAAAAAGAGAACAGATAAAGTATTTGTAACAAAGAATTTACTAACAAACATTAAGTGCCTATCATGTTTCCCTTTAACTGAGATGAGTCTTATTACTAGGTTTTCCAGAAAGATCAAAATATATCCAGTTGCAGAAAACAGGCATTGAAAATTGGGAGAAAAAAATTTACAAATTTGATGTTTTGGAACTATTTTAGAGTCATCTGTAAGTAGAATGCTTAGGACTCTTCTAACGAAGGTAAAATATCACTCTAAAGGAAGAGAAAAGAAATGGAGACCAAATTGTGAGGAGGAATTTGTTATGGAGAAAAAGGACAGAGATGTAAAATCAGATTATGGGTAAAAGACATTATGAGTCAAGTCTCCAAACAATTAAATATTTAAAAAGAATTTTTTTCCCTTTTCATTCCAGTCTATCCGATAGACTACCAACTAATGCCCATAATTTGTTGTCAAAGATTTGCCAAAGGTATTACTTGTAACTGGAATATTATTCAGTTATTTTCCTCCTGCTGGTCCCCACAAAAAGCAATCAAAAGAAGTCAAACTGCTTTGACAGAGCTCAGTGCTGCAGTACTGAAGTGCTAGTCAGGTTGCAGCCCATGACCTCAAGGCTGGCCAAGGAATGGGGAGGATCAAATTGCTGCTGCAAAACCCTCACCCCAAAATGTCCTAAAAGGTTTCTAACTGCCTGCGCTTCCCTAACAACAGCCTCCCGGAGCTGCCTCTTTGAGGTTCTCCCTCCTTGCACCCTAGGGCCCAGTCAAAACAAATAAGCAAATAAATGAAATATCAAGTATTGATAAAAAAAAATTGTAGGAAAAAAAGCAGAGGAAGATAAAGAAACATGAGGATGAAAGAAAAGGGGTAGTGTTCCATTAAGCAGGACATTCCAGGGAGGTATCTCACACATCTATGAGCGGAGACTTCAAAAAAGTAAAAAAGAAGCTAGCCATGTAGATATTTGGGCAAGGAGAAAGTGCATGCACAAAGGCAATTCAAGTGAAAACATGCTCGATGCTGGCAGGGTACACTGCCTATTTCTTAGCTGTGGACATTGAAGCAAGGGGTAGAAAGTCTCCCAGACTTGAAGGCAAGGTAGGGTAGGAGGAATAGATTAAATCCTTTATAAACTCAAAATCCTACTTTTCAGAATGAGTGGAGAAAGTTTTGGAGTTCTGAAGATAAACAAGGTGATATGGCCTGATGTAGTTTTTAAAAGAATCATTGGCTACTAGCTAATTTTTTAAAGCTTTGAAATCTTTGTTTGAAATCCTTTGTTAGAAGTTTTATAACTGAAAATGTTTAGAGGGATATATATTAAAATGTTAAATCAATGCTGGTTTCAAAAAGTCACCTTTTATTCCAATTTTCAAAGTTTATTTTCATCAAGCAAATGCCTTCTGTTTAATTAGACAAGGGGAAATATGTGGAAAAAAGAATTTCTTTTTCTATCAAATATATGACAGCTATATAGTTATATATTTCACATAATTTTACTTTCTTTTAATAAAATAATTCAAGGCAGAACATACAACACTGCAAAAACATTTGAACATGTAGAAAGTCAGAGATAAAGTGGTTGTTTTTAGAAATGTCACAAGATCTCATATGTGTATTAATGATGTATATAATCCAACTTTATACCCCAAATTCAATTTATCAATAAAATTGGCTTCTGTCTTCTTTCAAATGGACTTTCCTAGATTTGGTCTAACCACACATTATTCCTAGATTCTGGAACTCATTATAAAGAAGAAAAATGTACTATGCCTGGGGGCAAGGGAAAATAATGACAAATTGAAATATAGTACATGGATGCTAGCAACAAATTTCTAAATTAGGCTTAAATCAAATCAAATCCCAGCATGCAGTGGGCAGGCAAAAAGTCTGATATGAATATTTGAAAGAAAATACTATTTGCCAGAATCAAAACTAAAAAGCAACTCTTCACAGTAAATGCTTAATGTCAGCATTTAAAAAATCCACAAAAGTTTAAAAGGACACAGCTCTCAAATTCTCAAGATCCAAAGCAATCAAGCCGCAAGTAAAAGTTAGGGAGATAAAGGAGCAGATGAGGAAAGATCCTTGTTCCTTACTATCTTTCTATAACTTGTTTTTACATATTCTTTTAACTTATTCTAATAATTACCTCTACCACCCTTCCAAATCCATACCTGAGATTTCTAGTATACCTGTCTAATTAAGCAATCCTAGGTTCTGAAGACTGGGAACTCAGCAATTAAGCACATAAATGCTATATTGCTTTTGTCTGTCCTTGCTTTTTAGCATTTCAGAAACTGAAAACTCTGCTTACATCTCCTGCCTTAAGTATTAAGAGTAGCTTGCTTTATATACCAAGGAAAACTAAACAAATATAGGCCCTTACTAGTTTCAACACCAAGATTACATGAACAAGTAGCTCAAAACTCATCAATAGCAGACGTCTATTCACAGTGACTTTTAAGTTATTATTGACTTGGTTGAGCTATTTAACGACTTCTTTATGTGAATCCTAAAACCTATTGTCTCTAAGTCTTTTCAAATGAGCCACACAAAGAGAACCCTCTTAAAGGTTGTTGTAGTCTTTCTAACATCACTCTAAAGGCTACAGCCAATCTATATACCTCTAGATTCATGTGATTACTTTGTAAGATCCTCCAAACTCACATCCACACATACATCATTTGATAAGTTAACTACATAATCTATAAATTATTATAAGATTTTATTAAATATTTATTTAAAAAAAACTTCAACTATCCCTTTCCTCAAAGTTTACTTACAATAGGATCTGACAGAGAGGCTGCCAAACTATTTTCATCAAACCACAATTTTAATTTGCCCACAATAAAACTACATGGTACATATGCATATATAGAAGCTGTAAAACTACATTCTTTTGGCAACATTCCTACTAAGAAACAGTAATAAAATATTATATATATATATATGTTATATATATATGTTTTATATATATATATATATATATAAATAAAGGATCCAAAGGATCTTATCTATAACAGAAAAAAATAGATTTATCAAAGTGTTTGAAAGTGTGGGCAGGAAAACTGGGGAATGGAATCCAATCTATTACGATCAGATCTATATATTTTTGAGCTGCGCACTAGTGTCTACTCTGGAGGCTAACACTGAAGAGGATCAGTTTCATGCCAGCCTAGAAAATACAAAGCCCTAAATTAAGATTCTACTGCTCCCATATATATATTTTTTTCCGGTCACGGTTCTTAAACTCTGGGCTTGTGCACTGTCCCTGAGCTCTTCAGCTCAAGTCAAGAGCTCTCTACCACTTGAGTGAGCCACAGTGCTACTTCCAGTTTTCTGGTGGTTAATTTGGAGATAAGAGTCTCACCAATGTTCCTATCTGTACTAGCTTTGAACCCTGATCCTTGGATCTCAGCCTTCTGAGTAGGTACGATTACAGGCTCACGTGAGCCACTGGAGCCTGGCAGCTCCCAGATATTTTGAACATTAAAAAGAAACTGGAGTTTGGTATGCTAAGGAAACAAGAGATGACAAATATTCTAAGCTATCATTACAACTACAGCTAATATGAAAAGTCTGGTGTTTTGTGGGTGTTCTTCTTCTCTTTAAATTCTCCCTGACATTATGATTGCATAATTTTAAGATTAAAAGTGGAAAACACAAGGCTATTTTCATGTCATCTAAGCTTAGCATCTAAAAAGAGAACAAGATATGTTGTTGAACTTACAAGTGCCATTAACTATATCACCCATGGCTGAGACTGCTAAAATAGAAATATGAAGTCTATTTAAATAGTTAGAAAGCCTACTAAATCTAAAACATGCATTTATGATGTGAGGGATTTCATATCATGTTATCTTTGTTTTGACTGTATGAATCCCCCATATTTAAGGAACTAAACCTATAACAGTTTACCTGATTATTAGGGTTCTAAAACCAGGGATTGGTGGTAAAGTTCAGGGTATTTATTCCTTCCATTTTAATAAAATAAAGAAGCTGTACTTATCAAGAGTTACACATTTTGTCAAAGAAAGGGATACCAAAGATTGCTAAGGAGAATGGCAAATATGGAGAGAATCTATACTCTTTTAAGAAAAGGAGAAAAAAATAGCAGGAAAAAGCTATTTAATAAAGTAAGATCACTGGCCTGTATTTGTGAATTAATGCTGATAAAAACAATAACTGTGCTCAACCTTGAGCCCAGAATTTCTAGGTGCTCCTCAGGAGGTTATCTAAGCATCACTTCTCTTTATCCACTGACAGAGAGCAGCCCTACACTTGAGTTAAGAACTTTTGATTCGAGCAACAGTATAAAGTCTAGGTTTCAAATCTAACTTCTAAATGTTCCCTAGTGGTTAAGATAAATCTGAACTGTTAGAGAGAAATGGAGATAGAAGGTTATCTTTTATCCCCATCACCTGACCAAAAAAAAAAAAAAAAGGCCAGAAATAGTATCAATCCCCAATAAGCAACTAGGAAATAGGATGGGTTTGTAGAAGACCAAGAGTAGAATGAAAATTGCAATCTGTTCAGACAGTGCCTAAGATTAACAAAAAAAGTTCCCTCTTCCCCTGAAACATACAGAAAATATTTCTTATTTTCTTCATTATGAAGAGATGAAAACTGAGTGGAACAGAACAGAAATGAAGAGAAAAAGACAAAGATTTCTAAGGAGAACATAAAGACGTGGGGGGGGGGGCGCAGTGGTGGATTATTAAGGCATTCATAGCAAAAAAAAAAAAAAAAAACTTACCAGAATTGACAAGCAAACAAAAGCCAGTATCAACTAATCAGCAATGTTGTCCTTAAAGAAATATCCGATGATCTACTGAATAGTAAAACTTTACTAGATTAAAAATAGTAATGCAAAATAACCATATAACCATATAACCCATACTTTAAAGTTTTTCATGTCAGATATATTGTATTTTTGGAAAATACATGTTTTGTCAATTATGACAATGAAAGTCTTTCTTTGCCTCACTTAAGACAAAGTGTATGTTGTTGACAATTCTCTTCCATTCATGAATGGCTGAGACACTAAATGCCCTTTTGTTAACTTGTAAAGAACTCCCCTTTTTTTATCAGCTAACTTATAAGCTTTAGATCTTGGTTCCAACTTAACTTCTGTAGGCCTTTCCCAAATCCATAGTACTCATGCTCTCTCTTTTACTTTTTTGTAGTACTAAGATTTGAACTCAGGCACCCTATCATTTGAGCCACACTTCCAGTCTTTTTTGCTTTAGTTTATTTTCCAGATAAGGTTTTTACATTTTGCCTAGGCTCACTTCAGACTGTGATCCTCCTACATCTCATCTGCCCACTGTACAGGTGGAATCAGAGATGTATATTATTATGCTCATCTTGATTTTTGAGGCAGGATCTCCCTAACATTTTTGCTTGTACTGGCCTCAATAGTGATTGTCTTACCTTTATTCCCCTCAAAGCCAGAAATATAGCAATACAATACCATGCATAGCCTGAGGTAGGCAGTCTTGATAACATTTTATATTTCCACTAAGCATTTAAATACAGTACAATTATCTAGCAGTGATTAGCGTGAGTAGGTACTCAAATATTTGCTGAAAGAACAAGTCAAAAGTAAAGTTGTCAAGCCGGGTGTCGGTGGCTCACACCTGTAATCCTAGCTACTCAGGAGGCTGAGAGCTGAGGATCATGGTTCAAAGCCAGCCAGGGCAGGAAACTCTGTAACACTCTTATCTCCAATAAACCACCAGAAAACTGGAAGTGGCACTGTGGTTCAAGTGGTAGAGTGCTAGTCTTGAGCTGAAGAACTGAGGGACAGAGCTGAGGCCCAGAGTTTAAGCCCCACGGCCAACAACAACAAAAGTAAAGTTGTCAGTATAACCTCAAAGTGGTAGACAAGCCAATCATTCAGATTAGGCTGCAGCAGAAATATGAAATATGGGTAAAGGTGATAAGCAGAGGCTGGAGAGTGAGGATGAAAAATTCCTCAGGGATGAGTATATTCCGTGTGGGACAGACTATGCAAAAACTTCTGAAAGTAGATGACAGCCAGACTGACTGCTGTATACTCATTCACCATTACTAAACCATTCCTGTTCATAATGTACATGACTGCCTTAAAATTTAGGTGCGCCAATTTAAGAAAACAGGTACAAAATTATTTCACTTGATGTACAAACTATTTAAGGCTCACCTGTCATAGGATCAAAGAGCTGATTAGCTTCTAAGTCTGTAAAAGTACTACTACAGACAGGACATTTAAAGGAAGCCCGGTTGGTGGAATCTCTCTCATCAGTTTCAATCCTCCTTCTCATGTGGTCCAATTTGTACTTAACAACATTAACAAGAGTACGATAATTGATAAAGTAGTAGTTATGGCGAGTGGTTTTGCCGTCTGCAGCAGTCTCTACCCTCATTCTGCATTTGATGAACTTGTCTCCCTTTAAGTTATTCAAAACAGATCGAAGTTGCTTCCGATCAAACTTGAGCAGCTCCAGCATATCTTCCTCTTTCACGCAGGGATTCCTGATCAAGATGTCCAAGGCCAACACATGTTCAATGCCATAAAACCCCCGGATCACATACTTGGCTAACCTCTTCAATGCTGCTGGAACTTCAGTGAGAACATCTGGATCTGCCATCTTTTGTAGCAAGCTTCAACTATACTGAATTAGAGAGAGACAGAGAGATCATAAATTCGAGGACATGGTAATTATTTTAAATCTATAATAGTCAGCCTATTATTGATAGTGTAGTTACCACTGTTCTTGAAAGTACCACAAAGGTACTCAAATGTTGCTTTAAAGGACTTATATAAAAATTTTTCACCTTTAAAAAGCTTGACATATTTCTTAAATGTAACCTTCATGATCAACAGAGTTCTTGATTCTAAAAAACTATTGTTCACAATGATATATTATATCAAGACCACTTTATTTCAGAAATAGAAACACAAAAATTCTGTGAGATGCTCACCATCTCTATGAATGCTGGGAAGCCCCTCAGTTAACATACCCTTGAAGTACTATATTTTTACTTAAGTCAAAATTTTGTACCAAGATTTCAGGATGTTTTACATAGTCAGGCATTCACAACAAAAACCTTTGGATATCTGACCCCCAAAATATTCTTAGTTTACAAGAAATTAACACTTAGATCCAGACTGCTTTTGTATCTAATTTCCATGTTCTGGTCCAGAAAGCTATCCTCTCAAAGTTCAAATTAGCAGGTGATTGTTAAGACTTACATGTGACTGTTAAAAACATGGGCTCTGGAATTAGACAGCCTATGTTTTCGTAGCTGTGGGAGCCTAATCAAATCCATCAAACTAATTCAAGTCATATTTTATTCTCTAAGAAAGAGAATGTGGGTGTTGATAAGAATTTAAGTAAAGTGCTTACAAAACTCTTGTTAACAAGGGCAGCTTCCCCATCAATTTAATGTTACCAATTTTAAATAACCAGGCTATCACAAAGACTAGATAGGAAAATTTCTGATATTCTACTGAGCTATTTAAAATGAGGAATCATACTCAGTTATTAATAGTAGTTTCAACTAAAGCTTTTGTTTGAAATCAACCCTATAAAAATTATTTTAGCAGTACTAGGGACTGAACTCAACAATTCCTGCTTGCTAGGCAGGCACTCTGCCATCTAAGACATGCCTCCAGTCCCCTTTTGCATCAGTTAGTTTTGAAGTAGGATCTTATTTTACACCAAGACTGGCCAGGGCTTTGATCTTCCTACTTGTGCTTCCCTGGGTCACTGTATTGATTGAGATGGACTCTTGCAAATTTTTATGCTGGGAGTGGCTTTGAACTGTGACATCTGATCTGTCTTCCAAATAGCTAGTATTATAGGCTTGAACCACCTAGCTCCTAGCAGACTTTATGATCCTTATGGTTTTATATTCTAAATAGCCAATGTACATACCTATATGGAGGGGAGGTGGATAAGCTCCATTTATAATAAAGGAAAACTAAAAGGAAAACCAGTTATAATAAAAATATACTGTTAAAATGCTTTTGATACTGTAAATACTCATGCATACCCATCTCTCTGTGTATATCTATATGTCTATATAGCTATATATGGAAACAAAATAGCACCTAAATTTGAACTATTGGTCCTAGAGCTTTCCTATCACCTCAGGGCTTAATGATGCCTTAGGTATATACCAAAATAACATCACAGCATAGTACCAGACACATTTTACTCTCATTTCCAGTTTGATTGATACACTGTTCTTAAATCTAGTTTTAGGTTTTTTGTTATTATTTTACATGTCCAAAACGGCAGGTTATAACACATGGTTTTAGAAACATCCGAAAGACCAAAGTAGGACAAATAATTTCAACATAACCTATTTTTCTAGTATTTCCTACTATTTCTATTTTCTTCTATGGGTCCCTGCCCCATAACTTTCCATGCACCAGACTAATAGTTCTCAACTAGAATCATCTGGCAGCATCTTTAGAATTTAGAGTCCCATTTGCAGAATGGTTGCTTCCACTGATGGGCCAGATTAGACATGGCACTGATTTTAAAAGCTTAGAACAATTTGGACCCCTGGCTTTATATATATCATGTCACTGCATATCCTGCATGGAGATCTCTGTACCCCCTATTACTCAAACTATTTCTTTTGCTTGAAACATCTTTGGGAACCCTGAAGATTACAGCAAGGAATGGCATGAGAGCTCTGCAATCCAACAGTATGGAGATTTGAATTCCAGTTTTATATCTTAGCCTGTTAATTCAGAAAACCCTTAGCCCCAGATTCTTAACCAACAAATGCCTTCCTCATACAGTTGAAGTATGAATTAAATGAGATAATTAACATAAAATGTTCTACTTCCAAGGTTGGCATTCATAGTAAAATCTCCTTATAAAAGAGATCTTGCTACACAGAATGACCAAAGGAGGATACTCTTAGGGAAGGAACACAAAGGCACATTATTTCTGTGCCTCTGGTCATATGAAGGGGTGACATTACCCAAAAAGAATTGTGCTCATTATCTGACTAATCAAACAGTAACCCTTCTGTATATCACCTTTATAATAACAATAAAATATATTTAATTTTTTAAAAAGAATTAGGAAGAAAAAAAATGATCTTGTAAGTTGGGCAGAGTGGTACAATCCTGTAATGCCAGCAGGAAGATTATGAGTTCCAGACCAGTTTGGGCTACACAAAGAGACCATGTCTCAAAAAAAAAATCTATTCTTCATAGAAACATGAGGACTGGACTCAGATGAAGGGAGAGGCACTACAGAAGTATTATAAGAGAAAAAGAAAAAAGGAAGAGAACAAGATGAATGAAACATCACAGAAACAAAAATAATATATTGAGCCGGGCACCAGTGGCTCACACCTGTAATCCTAGCTACTGAGGAGGCTGAGATCTGAGGATCATGGTTCAAAGCCAGTGTGTAGGAAAGTTCATGAGACTCTTATCTCCAATAAATCACCAGAAAACCAGAAGTGGCTCTGTGGCTCAAGCAGTAGAGCCCTTGCCTTGAGGTGAAGAACTTAGGGACAGCGCTCAGGCCCAAAGTTCAAGCCCCACGACCGACAATAATAATAATAAAACCAATATATTGGACACCAGGAAAAATCTTAAACACCTATTTTGAAACATTGATACCAGGTAAAGTACTGCCAAGACAAATAGGTAAGACTTCAAAAGGAGGAATTCCCTTCTAGAAGTTTATCCTTGAGAAAATATCATGCCTTACTCCTTTAATGCCCACCAGGAGTGATCAGATGAAACTAGAGTTCAAGAATGTCAAACTGGGCTACCTTGTTCAAAATCTCTGTATTTTGAAATCCATCTTACTCACCACTGCAGTCTCTCCACCACTACTCCTCTTCCCAACACATACTAAATCACCCTACTTGGTATCTGAATTTCTTGTTATTTAGTTCGGAGGTCTATACACAGCCTATACGCACTCATCCTGAGTGTTTTGAACATTTTCTGAGTTGTCACATTTAAAAATCAAGATATTTCACATACATTTCAACTTAGAACTTCTCTTGAAAACTGGAAATATCTGTGGGAAAAAAAAAAGTGTTCTCACATAAAAATAAAAACCTGAAGCTGAATACCAGTGGATGGATTCTTTTAGACAAGGAAGGAGCTCTGCTGGTCTCTGGAGGCTTCCGAATGTGCTTAAGGGGATTTCCTTTTTAACTTACTAGGCAGTCATTCCAGCCTCATCTATGATCCTTTCAAGCTTTCAAGTCAAGACACACACACACACACATCATATCACAGAAACATTTAAGGACCACTGTGCTCCAGGCACAGGGCTAGACAAAGCTGGAAATACTTGCATTTAACCTTGTTAAGTCTCATAGGCAGCCACACTCATACTTGTATGAGCAACACGTGCTCCCTGAGCCCCCAAAGCTAAGTACAAATAGCCATCCCTCTAAATCTGGTGACATTTCCACAGAGGCCATTCTCCCTAAGTTGCACAGAATTATCTCCTTTCACAGGTCCCCATAGCTCCTTCCTATTCTGTACTTTCTCTATAAGTATGCCTAAGACCAGAAAAACAATTTCATCACGGAATTTCTAGTATCTAGCACAGCTAGAAAGGTACTTCACAAAACAATTTCCTGGGCACGTGTTCTTCCAACACGCCCATCCTCCCGGCTTGCCCACCATCCACTTTCACAACAGAAAAAGACAGCTGTTAAGCCAACTTAGTGTCCAGCGTTAAGCAGAGATGTGACTGGGTCGAATTTTTAACTTCTTTCATTAAGCCTCTGATTGCAGGGTGGGGAATGAAAGGAGAAAGGAGGTGCTCCCGCTCGGATTACTTTATATAGCCAGTGTTTCCGTTCTAGAACTCGGGTGCGGGACAGCTCTCTGCGGTTTCTCCGAAGCTGTATTCTGGGGGCACACTCCCCGCCATCACACACAATGCGGCACCAGGAACGCGGGCCCCCCGCACCCAGCTGCCCGCCACGCGCGGCTGCGTTCGGAGGGTTCGGTCCTCCCCACTCGGCACCCCGCCATCCCGCTCTCCCTCAGACGCTCCCAGGTGGGTCCCGGGCCACACTCGGCGCAGCCTGGCCTGTCCTACCGGAGGTCGCACCTGGGCCGCGCCGAGGTCAACGGTTCTTTGGAAGACCAAGAAGAGGACCACGGCCAAAAGCTGGCCGGAGAGAAGGGGGAAGAGTTCAGGGAAGAGAGTGGACCGGGACAAACATGAAATACGATGCCGGGCCCGGAAACTGGAAACAAGGTACAGGGAATAAAGGTTTACCGAAGCGAGTCCACGTTCACTCCCACTACGGCTGCCCCTGGGCACCCCCAACTACCGGCTTACAAGAGCCCACGCCACCTGTGCGACAAAGAAAACGCCAAATGCCTGCGACTAGTCGAGAAAACCGCCCGCTCCCTTTAACTAGAACGGCCAATCAGAACCGCGGGTCCATCAATCAACTTAGTCACGACCTGAATAGCCAATGAAATAAGGGTGCCGCCCCCTATGCCCCGTTCTGATTGGCCTAGAATCCCGGAAGAGGTCTTAACTCCCGGGGAGACAGTGGCAAGATGGCGTCCCTGGATCGGGTGAAGGTACTGGTGTTGGGAGACTCAGGTGAGCGGCTTAACCCACCTCTGGGACTCCTGACACTTTAGAGTTTTTCAGTACTCCTAATTCCGTGTTGCCTTACTTCTATCTTCCTGTCTCTTCAGTCCGTGGCTGAAGTTTCTCCCAGGGTCTTAAAACTACATTTCCCAGAGGCCTTTGCTCCTTTGGACCGGGCGGCTGCAGGATCGCGCGAGCTGGGGCGCGCCGTCCGGGCTCTTCCCCGCCATCGCGTGTTCCCACGTTAACTTTCGGGCCAAAGCGAAAGGTGTATTGTTAATTCCTTTATTAAAAAGAAGAAGAAGTGTGCAGGCTTTGAGTGTAGTACAGATCTTGTTCATTTCGTCAGCTGTGCACTAACAATGACAGACAAGATTGACAATGACACTGTCAAGTTTTCTAATCGCAGAGCTGGCTTGAACCCAGAGTCCACGGGCTTAAAATACTAAGCTGTACGAAGCTTTACTCTTAACTTATCCTCGATTTCCTGGCTCTGGCATAATCCGTTGAAAACTTTGTACGTGCTAGGTTTGGGGAATGGTGAAATTCAGATTAAAGACTCGGTGCAATTTAACCTAGTGTTAGAACCTTTTTTGACACTTTGGACATTTTTAGAACAACAGTTGAAGTCTGAATGCCCTCTTTCCTTTCTCTCTTCCCTTCTCTTTCCTACCATAACCTCTAGTCCAACTCTGCTTAGGAACTTGAGTAAATGCTAACCGTGCATTTTGTAAGTGTGCTTTTCTGGAGCTGACCTTTTCAGTGGGCTGTAAACAGACATTGTGCTAATGATGATATTTACAGGTAGAGAAAATGGACACACACCCAGCTTGAAAACTAGCGCTACAGTAAATACATAATTGTGGTTGAAGAGTGAAGTCAGTATATTAGGTTGCCAGATTAACAGCATTACAAAATATTTACAGACAACATTATTTAATAGTCTTCTGAGAAAATTACCTTTTGGAGCCCAGAACTGGTGGCTCATGCCTGTTATCCTAGTTACTAGCTCAGGGGGCTGAGAGGATCCATCGTGAAGATGGATGGGGGTTTGAAGCCAGCTCAGGCAAAACTTCATGATAGAGGGTCATATGGTTATATACACAAACTGATCTCCATGGAGAAGTCCTTTGATTAACTGACAGTTCAACAAAATGAGTGCTAGGAAACTGAACTATGCTTTGTCTGAGGGGAGGGGAGTAAGAAAGGGGGAAAGACAAATGGAGATGTGACTAGTGGCAAATACAGTCATTACATTCAGTGTACATATGTGAAAATGGAACTAGGTAATTTGAGGGGAGGGGTGTGGTTGGGAGAGGTGAGGATGATAATAATAATGAAAGGGATGACACTGATCAAAATGCCTCATACTCATAAATTGGCATATTGAACTGGAACCCTTTTCTAACAGTTTTTAAATATTTAAAAAATTTAAAAAAAGGAGTTTAATACGGGCGGCTCACATCTGTAATCCTGACTTCTCAGAAGTCTGATATCTGAGGATTGCTGTTTGAAGCCAGCACCAGCAGGAAAAGTCTGTGAGACTCTTACATCTAATAAACTATTCAGAAAAATCTGGAAGTGGCACTTTGGCTCAAGTGGTAGATCACTAGCCTTGAGCACAAAGAGGCTCAGGGACAGCACCCTAGCCCTGAGTTCAAGCCCAGGACCAGAAAAAAGAAAAGGGAAAAAAGTTCATGAGACCCCATTTCAACTAGTAGCTGGATTTGGTGGTGTATGTTTATACCAACTATATGGTAAGTAAAGATTGGGAGGATTCCAGCTGAGACAAAAAAAAAAGTTGAGAAGACTGCATCTTAACAGAAAAAAAAAAAAAAGTGGTGGTATGTGCCTGTCTTTCCAGCTATGGTGGGAAGCCTATTTAGGAGGATTGGTCTAGGCTAGTTCAAGCAAAAGGTAACAGAACCTATCTCAAAATTAACCCAAGCAAATGGGACTTGAGTGCCTGTCTAACAAGTTCAAAATCCTGTACTGCAGCTGTGCACTGGTGGCTCTCAACTGTAATCCTGGCTACTCAGGAGACTGAGATTTGAGGGTCACAGTTTGATGCCATCCTAGGCAGGATAGGCCATGAGACTCTTATCTCCAATTGACCACCTAAAAGCTAGAAATAGAGCTGTGGCTCAAGTGATAGAGTGCTAGTCTTGAGCAAAAAGCACAGACACAGGTGAACAGGCTCTGAGTTCAAGTTTCAGAAAAAAAAATACTGCAAAAATAAGTTTCAGATTTTGTAAATCTATTAAGACAATCCCAATGTATGTCAACTTCATTTCTTTTTTCTTTTTTTCTTGGCAATACTTGAGATTGAACTCTGGGCCTACATGTAGGCAAGCACTGAAACCACCTCCAGCCCCCTTTTCCATTGGGTTTAAGGTAGGGTCTCACATATGCCCAGACCAGTCTGAGCTGCAATCTTCCTACTTGTGCTTCTCTGGGTTACTAGAGTGCACCTATGTTCCCAGTCATGGTGATTCTCCCATAGCTGGGATAGCAAGCACACACCACCACACACAGACATTAGTCAAGATGGAATCTTTCAAACTTCTTTTGCTTGTGCCAGCATGGAACCACTATCCCCTATTTCCACCTCCCAAGTAGCTAGGATTACAGGCTTGAGCTACTGCAACTGGCTTGTCAACTATCTTTTTACTATCATGTAACTTGAAGTAATACTGAAGTCAATTTAATAAAATCATTTAGTTTAACAGATGGAGGAAATAATGGTGTCCTAAAAGGACTCAGCAAGAGGATCGCTGAGTCACCAAGATAGCAATTCTTCAGGATAAGTAAAGTATATGTACTATCTCTTCTATAATTCCATTTTTATGATGGAAGAGGAGGGAACAGCGCTAGAGTTTTGAATTCAAAGTCTGTGCTTACTCAGCAAGAAAGAACTCTACCACCTCTTGTGGGGGTTTGCCCGGGACTGGCCTTAGATGTCAATCCTTCTTTGTCTTTTTTTTTTTAGCTTGGACTGTAGGTGTGTACGAGCACTACACATTCTGGTTTTTTTCCCCCTGCAGTGGTACAGAAGCCTGAACTCAGGACTTCACAATTTTGCCCTGTTTTCTTGCTCAAGCTAGCACCACTTGAGCCAGGCTTCCAGTCTAACTTTTTTGCTGGCTAATTGAAGATAGAGTCTCAGATTGGCTTTAAACTTTGAGTAGTAGGATTACAGGGGAGCCACCGAAACCTAGCTATAAATTCTGTTCTCTATTATCTAACAATTGCTTCATGTTTCATACTGTTGAAAGCAATTTGCTTTTCAACATATACTACACAAGATGGTAGGGTTATAGGTATAGAGTCAGTGCATTTACATAACAGGGAGAATCAGCTGCTTCATTAAAAGTGGCTAAATAGGCAGTTAGTGAGTTTTTTTCCCCCTCATTAAGGTCTAGTTGTGAAACAAGACAGCTGTAGAACAGAACACAGTCCATAAGGAAAGGGATTGATATTGTCACACATTCACTGTTAGGCTATATGTGCAAAGTCAGTCGTTGTTTTACCAATTTCCTTTAACAGTGTTTCTATCTGACAGATTAAAATACACTTTGACTTTATAATCAGACTTCAACACTTCTTTCTGAATAAAGGCTTGTTTCCCCTGTGAAATTTTGAGTTTCACAAATATAGAAAGGAATGACTTGAGATTTAGAGGCTTCTTTTTTATTCTAGAGTAGTTTGAATACTTATTAAAGGATCCTGAAAGTCTCTGTAACTTACACGTACTGTTTTCTCTTTGTTCTTTCAGAGATTAGGGGTGAGCTTTAACAAATTACCAACAGCTATATTTGGATCTGACATTTATTTGATTATACTGGATTTTTTTTCCCTTGAAGCAAATCAAGGTCATTCTTCTGATCTAATTTAGTTCTAAAGTGAAAAGAAAGCCTCCCAAATTCTTAAAGAAACAAATAGCCACTATTCCTGAGCACTTCAGCTCTTCTTGCTGTTTGGCAAATACATGTAAAACAGTTAATTCATGGAGAGTTATTCCATATCCCTGCATAGAGATGTTTAACGTGGCATATTAAGGCAAAACTGGGGCTGAAGCCTTGTGTCCGGCTGATAACGAGTATATGCCTGCAGCCTAAAATATATGCACACATAAAAGTCACCAATCTATCCCATAGATAACAGATGTAATGCAGAAAATACAATGACAAAACTTAAGTTTGAAAAAAAAAAACAACTTAAGTTTTGAATGCTCAGAAGTTTTTTTTCTGGTCTGGGGCTTGAACTCAGGACCTGGACGCTGTCTCTGAGCCATTTATGCTCTAGGCCAGCACTCTACCACTTGAGCCACAGTGCTACTTCTAACTTTTTCTGAGTAGTTTACTGAAGATAAAAGTCTCATTGACTTTTCTATCCAGGCTGGCTTTGAACCATGATCCTTACATCTCAGCCTCCTCAGTAGCTAGGATTACAGGCATTAGCTACCAGCCACCAGCTAGAAATCTTTAAATGTCTATATGTAAAAAAGCCACAAGAATAAAAAGGAAACCTGGGAAGATGTTTGATTTCATTACATGAGGTGGTTTATGTCTTTAATATATGAGGTCATATAAGACTGGGTATGTAGCTCAGAGGTAGAGTATTGCCAAGTATATGCAAGACCTTAGGTTAGATCACCAACACTGGAGGAAAAAAAATCATATAAATATACTACTTAACCCAATAGCTGAATGGGCTGAGGAAATTAACAAGAGAATTTGTAGGAGAGGAAAGAATATTGATTTGCTTGCAACAATGATTTAATATCTCTACCGGGAAAGTAAGGGTAAAGCAAGATACCACTTTGGGTTTTTTTCTTCTCAAATCATTGAAAATGAAAAACCAACTGTTGAGAGGAAACAAGGTCTGTGGGCTCCTGTGTTTGGCTGGTAGCAGTGTAACCAGATGGAAGTCCTTTGTCAATATGTCTCAAGAAACTGAAAATGCTTTTTTTTTCTTTTACATATTGATTTTACTTATAGAAAGATAGACTAAGAAAATAATTTTAAGTTTGAACAAAAGGGTAAAGAATAAGATTTTGGTGTCTTAATATTTCCAAAATACTTGCAATCTGATAATAGGAGAACAGTAACTTGTTATATTTACTCTGAAATACTGAGGAGATATCAAAAGTTTTTATGGCTAGGAATGTGGCTTAGTGGTAGAGTGTTTACCTAGCATGCATGAAGCCCTGGGTTCAATTCCTCCTCAGCACTACATAAGCAGAAAAAGCTGGAAGTGGCCCTGTGGCTCAAGTGGGAGAGTGCTAGCCTTGAGCAAAAGAAGCTCAGGGACAATGCCAAGGCTTAGTTCAAGCCCCAGGACTGGCAAAAAAAAGAGGTTTTTATGAAGCTTCTATAATATTATGCAAATTTACTATAATAGGGGGGAAAGTGTCCTTTGCTGAGTACTAGAGTTAAAGAGATGAGTAAAACTTGGCCTCAATCCTTAAGGATCTTTTTTTCTTTGGGGGGGGGGGGTCTGGTTGTGGGGCTTGAACTCTGGGCCTGGGCACTGTCCCTCAGCTCTTCAGCTCAAGGCTAGCACTCTACCATTAGAGCCACAGCACCACTTTCTGGCTTTTTCTGCTTATGTGGCTCTAGGAATTGAACCCAGGGCCTCATACATGCAAGGGAAGCACTCTACCACTGAGCCACCTTCCCAACCCCTCCTTAAGGATCTTAAACAGAGTAAATCAAACCCATGAACAAGCAAGTAATAATGTGCTTAAAGTGCTCTGTAAGAAAATGTGCAGGACACAGTGGAGGCCTGGTGGATGCTATTCTTAGTTCTATCTGTATGGCGTTAGAAAATGTAATTAGAATGGTGCTCAGTCTTGAATAATTCACCAGACCAATGGGAAAGGCCAGATAGAGGGAGAGGATGGATAAGATATTCCAGATAGAACAAGCTGTATAAGCAAAGGCTTGTATTATTTGGATTGTCTACCATATATATTTTTTAATATATCATCAATGATTGTCTCCTTATAGAAAAACCCTACTTATGGTCGTCCAGTGATTTTTTTTTAGTACTCTAATAGGTTTATACATAATAATACACACAAAGAGACACACAATTAGCAATTCATAAAATTACCAATTAGGCTTGTCATTATGGAATCCCAAAATAACCTCAAAAGGATAAGAAGAGACTCCACACATAGATATGGGGATGGGAGGATTTCCGATTCCCTTTCATCTAGATCTCCAAGTGCTGCCTGTTCGCATTGGTAACTAGATTTCCCTGAGCCCAAGAGATTTTAAAGGAGATATAGTACTGCCTCAGAGTAAAGGGCCAGGGCATACAAAAGAGAATAGAATTGTTCTAGGCCAAGTGGATAGCTGCTTTTTTACTGTATGTGAGCCAGGTGCAGTAGCTTGTCTGTAATCTCAGTTATGTGGATAGCAAAAATAGGATTGTAGTTCCAGTCTAGCCTAGGCAAAATGTTAGCAAGACTGCATCTCAAATATCAAGCTAGATATGGTGCTTTGCATCTATAATCCTTGCTATATGGAAGGTGAAGGTAAAAGAGTTTTAGATTGAGGATGGCCAAAACAAGACCATATTTGAAAAATAACTAAAGCAAAAATTTCCAGTCGCATGGCTTAAGTGCTAGAGTACCTTCCTAGCAAGCATGATACCCTGAGTTCAAACCCTACTCCCGCCACGTAAGTAAGTGAATAAATAAATAAAATCACTGAATGGGAGAACTGCAATGTCTGACTAAGGAATCATGAGATGGTGAGTTCTCTCACTGAGTGTTCAAGTATAACCTAATGATGTTACAGAAGGGACCTCAGCATGATCTGTTAAGATTCTGTAATTCTAAAGTACACTAATAGATCAAGTCATCCAAAAGGAGGGGATTCATTCATGTGAAATTACCCAAGCCCAGTGGTTCTCAAAATTAGGCCCCAGTCCAGTAGCCTCACATTAGAAGTACCGAATCTTGAACCCCATAACAGACTTACCTAAAAGAGAACTCCACATTCTAAAGTCAGAACTCAAGATTCTGTCTTGCTTTAGCAAAACCTCAAGTCTCATGCTAAATTTAAAGAGCATCACTACACTTGATCATCTTCACTTTATTTAACAAAGTGGATATTACTGATATTCTTGTCAGTATTGATCTTGTGCTTGCTGGGCTTTCTTGCTCAGCTCACACTCTACCAATGCCTTCAGTCTGGCTTTTTGCTGGTTATTTTGGAGATGAAATCTCAAGAACCTTACAGGTGTAAGCCACTTGTGCCTGGCTAACAAGAACATTTTAAATATCTCTGTTCCTGAATATTCTCAGTCACTTATCATAATGGATTCTAACATGTCTTTTCTATGACTAAAGTTCTTTTATTTTCTACAGGTGTGGGGAAATCTTCACTAGTTCACCTTCTGTGTCAAAATCAAGTACTAGGAAATCCCTCATGGACTGTGGGATGCTCAGTGGATGTCAGAGTATGTGCCTCTTCTATTGCAATTTTTTTTATCATACTAAGGATAAGTCAAACTACATGATCAAATTACAGCATTATAGTCATGATTAACTAATTATACTAACTGGGACTCCATGGTCAAATTACTATATTGTAGTCAAGATTAAGTAATAATGATGACTGGGACTTATTAGGCCCCTCCTATGTGCTGGGTACATATTTTACATATCTTTGTTGATTTAATCTTTTTTGAACTGTGTAAGTTCTGTAAGTACAGAAACTAAGTCAGAAAGAAAAATAAAGTAACATGCTCAAGATCACTTAGCTCCTAAAAGCTAAGCCAGTACTTGGACACAGTTAATGGATTCCACAGATTATATATTGGAGTTCAATTGACCTGTTTAAATAATTCTGTCTAAGCCTGTGACACAAAGACTGCCAACTTTTGACTAGAAATATGTTCCTAAGCCAGGCTTCTGGAGTCTCACGTCTAGGTCGTCTGTCCCATGTCAGGTTTTGGAATCAAGTGCAGTTTCTACTGGATTGAGCATCTTCCCAAGTGTCACTGGTATTTGCAAATCCTAGCTATTTCTGGGCAAGTCTGTCATCTCTTGGCACACCTTTGATCTTCCGAGTAAGAATAAATAGAGAAGGAATGGAAGGTGGCTTGATTGACAGTTATTTTCTTTCTAGTTTTTGAAGCTGTTATTGCATAGGTTCTGACTTACATTGCTGTTGATTAAAAATCTTCTGCCTGATTATTTACTGTGATATATTTTTTTCCTCTCCAGCTGCTTTTAAAACATTTTTTGTTTCGTTTTGTTTTAACCTAGGACATCTTACAGTTATGCTAACCTGCATTTAGATACAGCATAGTTTTCATTCACCATCATATTCAGAAGTTGTGGTACTTCTCATGTCTCCATTTTTCAAAATGTTTAGCGATGATCTATCTCCCTCATTCCTTTCTTCTCTTCCTTTGGTCTTTCTTTTAGGTCTGCCTTTCATATCTTTCAATTGTACTTTGGTACATTCTATTCCTTACTTTTCCCTGCTGTGTTCTAGACAATATACTCAAGTCTGCTAGTTAACTAAGATTCTTGACTAAGAGTAGAATGTGATTTTTAATATATCTACTCAGTTTTTCATTTCAAGTTACATTTTAATTCCTAGATATTCTATTGGTTCTTTTCCAAATGTCAAAAAATTTCAAAATTTGGGCTGGGAAGGTGGCTCAGTGGTAGAGTGCTTGCCTTGCATGCATGAGGCCCTGGGTTCGATTCCTCAGCACCACATAAGCAAAAAGAAAAAAGCCG